>NC_134498.1:40265510-40488010 GCF_040206685.1 Ascaphus truei
TCCAGTTAACCCCTTGTCTCCCTGGTGAGTTCAGGGGATGGCCATATGGGGTGCAACCCCTTTAATACTGGGCCACCCCCTTTCTCCCTCTACACACACTCTCTCTGTCTCTCACCCACACTCTCTCTGTCTCTCACCCACACTCTCTCTGTCTCTCACCCACAATCTCTCTGTCTCTCACCCACATTCTCTCTGTCTCTCACCCACATTCTCTCTGTCTCTCACCCACACTCTCTCACACTCTGGATCTGGATATCTTATTTACCCTGTATATCTTAACTGCCCTATACTACATCGAAATAACTTATACTGCTTTCTTCCAGATCTGACTCAAGCTTCACACAGGAACCATCGGAACCCCCTCTAACTCAGAAGACAGGTAAGGAACACCTCCCCTCCAATGTATAAGATTGCGGGAATGAATTTATCTGGACATTGAGGGACTGCGGATCAGGTAAGATCCCAGGCGGGATTGCTGCTTTAGATATTGTGAAGCGGGGACGTCCAGACACTGGTTAAGGGGTTCAGGAAACTAGTCATTCACATCTGGCTTTTATTTCTAGATCCAATATTTACACACACACACACACACACACCTAACATGGACTAATTGTAGTATAATGTAATACAATAAATACATTTATGTCAAAAACGAATGTTGTTCTGACTAGGAATTTATTAAATGTATTTTATTTATATATTTTATTTTAAAGTGTGGTTGGGGGCGGGACTAGGGGTGGGACTAGGGTCAGGGTTGGGGGCGGGACTAGGTGGCGAGTAGATTTTTTGGTTGGGCGAGTAGATTTTTGGGTGATTTGTCGAACACTGTATATAAGCATTTAGACCGTATCCATCAAATAAAGTCTAAGGATATCATAGACCGTTAGAGGAGTAATTAATGTGTTACAATGGCTAAAAGAGCCCAACGGTTAGAAGTTGACCCTACTAAGAGGAAAGGAGTTTCTAAGCCAACTCCCCCCTCCCATGACCACGCTACAATTGAAACTATAAAGAAAACAGAAAAACAGGACATAGAGTCCAATGATGGTGCAGCAGAAAAAATCCACAGGTATAACATATCTCAAGTCCCATAGACCATGGACTTCGTAATAATAAAACTTGGTATAGAACTGCTTCAGAAGAATTGACAGCAATTTTCATCCCAATTGAAAGTTCATGAGCACGTGACTGCCAGTATTGGCTTAAATCTTATAGTGGGATTTATAGGGTAATAGGGGGACACAACACCAGAGGCTGAGGGTCCCCTTTTCACCAACCGCACTCAGATAGAGTCACAGAACAATATTCATGACACAGTCAAAGTAATATCAAAGTCCACTCACTGTTGATGTAAAGTTGTAAACCACAAGAAATCCATGTAAGCGTGCATCCATCTTGATTGTAGATCATAAGAGTGTAGCCTCCAGGGTGGAATGTGGAGCACAGCCCAGGGACAAGCAGCAGGAACCAGCACACCATAGGTTAAAAAACTCCTTTAATGGTCAACAAGGGGAGACACCATAAAAAAGAACCAACCACCCACTCTGACGCGTTTCGGGCAAAGCCCTTTGTCAAAGAGTATCTACAATTGAAACTATATTAATGAACATCTACCGTGGAAAAATGATTAATAAGAGGCCTGAAAAATGAGCCTAAATAATTAATGAGAAAAATAATTAATTATGACATAATCACCCATTCATTGGATTCTTTAAGTCCTGCCACTTCACTGATTTACATCAACATTAATGTACTAATCCCTTCGGAGTGACATCGAGTGTGTGTATTAGGGGTCTTTACTGGACCACTGGCCTACCCAGACTTTTGGAAATATTAAAATCACTCGATTTGGATCACATTAGTTTGACCTAACCTACAGTACGTCTCCTGGAGCGATCACATGACCTAAACTTCCAGAGGTCCCGTGGTACTCTGCGACCACCACATCTCCGGCAACATCAAAGTTAAATCCTCTTTTTCCAGAACCCTTCTAAATTAAACAGAATATATGTAATTTGCCATTTCTGTACATACAGTATTAATTTGGGTGTATATATCTGTAGGGCTGCCGTCTCTATTTAGTGCTTATAAAAGCATGTTTAATCAAATCTGCTAAAATTGTTTGCTGGTTGAAGAAAAAACAATATTCCCCTCTGGTCAATTACACTCTCCATGCAATGGAACCTAAGGATGAGTTGATTTGAACATTATGGTAGCTGTCTCTCCCGTAATACCATAATAACCTATAGAGCAGGGGTGCGACAAGTTAATTGTTTTCCCCAAAACAAGTCTCCTGTCTGCACCTCAGCATGCATCGCCTACACATGGCGTTCGAAGTGGGATGCTAGAGGTCGCCCTTGGATTTGGAAAGGGGCCCCTGAGACCAGGGAACATGCTTTCGTTGCAACAATTCCTGCAACCGCCTGTGCAGCAGGAGTAAGGCCTCGGCCAGGGTGGCACTGAGCGGGCGGGTGCGCTCACGCTGACCGCTATGAAACACATTGAGGCAATGTGTGTGGCCAGCAAATTTGCCACCCACAAGCACCTCACGTGAGCGGTTCACCCAATGAGGGCAAACCAGCTCCGTGACGTCGTGGTTGTGCCCCCAGGCGAGTGCGCACCTAGCCGGCCAAAAAACGCCGGGCCGAGCAGGGCGCAGCGCACGAGCGCCAGTGAGCCCACTCCCTTCCTGGCCGCAGCCAGGCTGACCTATGAAAACATAAGCAGGAATCACAGAGAAAACTGCAAATATTAATTATCTCCATTAGGATTATTGCATTTTTTACAAAATAGACATTCAGCATTTTAACTGGGGTTGCAGCTCTATTTATTTTCATGGTTCTCTGTTTTGCTTAACTATATCTTTTTTTAACTATATTCACATCATTGTTATTAATGTTACACTTTTTTTTCTGTCCAATTTGCACAACTAAAGGATTTTGAAAGGGAATGATAAAAGGTCTTTGTTATGGTGGAATCAAATAGACACTTTTGAAAAAGCAGTAGATAAACACGTTCCTCCCCTCCCCCAAGAGCATATGGCATTACTTCATACTGAATAAGAGGAGCAACAATAGAAGCCATAGAATATCATCAGATGGCATCGACAAGAGTTCAGGTAGGTGGCTGTCAAAGGTACAAAAGAACTATAAAAGCCCTAAGAATGGCAGTATAGAAAGCAGTAGTGACTAATCTCTTTTATATTAGTTTGAGTAGAGAGAAAGTGGTATGACAGGGCTTCTCAACTCCAGTCCTCAAGACCCCCCAATAGGTCAGGTTTTAAGCATACCCCTGCTTCAGCACAGGTGCTCAATCAATGGCTCAGTAAAAGATGGGATATCCTGAAACCTGACCTGTTGGGGGGATCTTGAGGACTGGAGTTGAGAACCCCTGATTTCATTATCCTTAGACAGGAGAAAATGTGATTGTAATTATCTCCGGAAACGAGGTGTTCACAGAGCTGAAATTAATGCACTTCAGCTCTAGAGACCCCCTGCTTAACATACATGTAAAAAAAAAAGCGGGGGGGGGGGGGGGGGAAATGAAGACTGAGCCACTGATTGAGCCATCTGTGCTTAAGCAGGGATATCCTGAAAACCTGACCTGTTGGGGGGTCTTGGGGACTGGAGTTGAAAACCTGTGTGTTCTGGGGTTACAAACAAAGATCTGAGGATACATGGTACCTTGGCATGAATAAGAGCCTTCAGCAAAACTAGATGTTCAGTCACAGGATAAAGTTGGATTCGAAAATTGCTTTCTCTGGATCGTTTAAAAAAATATATAACAAGCGCAAGATATGCTAAGAAGGGAAATACATGACCTATATACTTATTAATGATTGCAAAATGACATACATAACCATTACTACACAATGTCAATTACGGTTAATAAAGAACACTGTTGTTGATCCAGTTTAAGCAAAGTGCTGTTAACGTGTTTGTTCTGCAACAAAATAAGAACATTCTGTCTATTTAATTGTTACGGGTGGAAACTATTTGATGGCAGTGTTTCTGTTTTTGAATTCACAGGGGTCTTCCTAAAGCTGTACTAAGATGAAAGGCAATGAGATGTGTGTATTTTTAATATTCGTAGGGTATGCAAATATTCTAGAAAGTTATATTGTGAGAAGTAGTATGTTCAAATATAGCTTCTATTAAATGTTAAGCCATAACATAAATTACTTTCCCTCTATGATAGTGTCAAAAAAATACAGGGAAACGTTTCCAGAACTGCTTAGCTCTTGTTATGCAACTCAGTAGTAATATCTTTTAATGGCCCATCAAGAGAGTTCTTCAGAAATTCATTAATCTATTCAGACATTTGCATCTCACATACCTCTTTTTTGTTTGTGCATATGTACTGTGGGGCATACACTATGTACCCATATGAAAATGAAGGATGAGCAGCTACTTTATTAAACATTGTCTCAATGGGTTATCCACCGTAGTCTGGAAGCCTTTAAAATTAATTATAGACTAAATAGGAGGGAATTATTGAAATACTGCATGCTCATTAGTCAAAATGGCAGGCATTCGTTGTCAGTGCAGCCCCCTCTTTGGGGACTACCAGTTCTGGAAGGGGTTAAATGCCTTATCTGTGTGTGCTCACTCAGGTTACTCCCCTCCCCATCATGTGAAGTCTGATGTCAATGTAAGGGTATACTGTATGTAGGCGCCCCTTATGTTCTAGAAACAGGTTCTTCAGAGTTCAGACATTGGTCCTCATTGTGAGTCCTGTAAATAGGTTTGTGTGTATAGTCATGAGTATTAAAATGTGTCCTGTCACCCTTTATGGTTTTCAGTTAGTAATGTGACCTTCTAAGATAACACCTATTAATGGAACAGGGGAACTTAAGATGTGGAAGAAGGATGCTACTTGTCCTGAGCTCATAGGTTTCCCTGCAGCCTGACCACCACTTTCCTCACCGAGTTGCAGACACTGCAGCCCATGTTTATATAGAACCTTAATATCCAGAGGGTTCTTACTTTATCATAGCCTCCCTGCAAGCGGTCCCCACTATATCCTTTATGATGGGCGGTCAAGTTATGCTCCTCACCTGAATAGGAGTAAGAACTATCGGGGGATAAAGTCCTGAATACTATTGTTTCCCACAAGTTTCTGTCCAGATGCAAGGTATATGAACCAGGGTAAAGGGAGGGGACGGGACAAGGGAACCCTCTCTACTGCCTAGGCACTGGTGCTGCAATCAGGGAAAATGAATGAACAACAACTTGGGAGAAAAGGACCCCTATAATGAGAGCACTCAAGTATAGGTGATACTGGAAACTAATGGACCTGATGGAGAATCGTAACATGTAATGATGGGTAATTAAAAAAAACTATTTTATTAGGAGAAATCCTCAAATAAAATAAGGTTTATATGGATAGCCCTCTAACTGAGGTGATCCTAAACAAATGGCGAATTTAAAATATGGTAAGGGGATAGGAGAGGTAAGTATTTTAAATTCGCCATTTGTTTTGGATCACCTCAGTTAGAGGGCTATCCATATAAACCTTATTTTATTTGAGGATTTCTCCTAATAAAATAGTTTTTTTAAATTACCCATCATTACATGTTACGATTCTCCATCAGGTCCATTAGTTTCCAGTATCACCTATACTTGAGTGCTCTCATTATAGGGGTCCTTTTCTCCCAAGTTGTTGTCCAGATGCAAGGTATGTCAATAAAGCACCTTCTGTTTTTAGAAAGGTTTCTGGCGCCCATATTTTTCCTATCTGTTTATTCATGCCTAGCCAGCACTTACCCAGCACTAGATATGGGCGGAACTGTCAAAATCCGTTCCCCCAGAATTTCCCGGGCATCCCCTCTAAAATTCGTTTTGTAGGGTAAAATCTATCTGCAGATTAGACAATCTGAGCAGATTGATCAGAATCCACCATTTGTTACAATTCAGGTGGATTTTTAAGAATCCGCACTCAAATTCCATATTGAATCCGAAATACGCACTCAGATTGTTAAAAATTTGCTCTTTCTCCCAACTCGGATTTAATCTGAGTGCGAATTAATAACAATTTGACTGTGGATTATTAATCTGCCACGTGGATGGTCAGTGATAGAAAGAAAGAAGAAACAGAAAAGGTGAATTGGCCTTTCTGAGACTGGTCCACGGAAATCCGTGCACCAAAGGAACAGGACAATCTGTGATGGATCCAAATCAACAAACAAATTTGAACCACCTCTACCCAGCACCCTGCAACAGCCTGAGATATGGAGCACTGCCATTGTATATAACCAATTTAGTATTAACAACTTTAGAGCCGGGGAAGGAGAGTTACATCAGTAATGACCAGAAATTTTGGGTCGGTCGACAATAAGCAGCCACTTGCCTAATGGTCTAGGACATTGGGCCACAGCCACTTTGCCATGACCAAATTGCCACCAGCACTCTCCGCCAGCAGGACAACTCACCTCCAATTGCCTTGCCGCCGGTCACCTCGCCACCATCTGCATTTTTTTAAATGTCTTCAGACTTTGAGGATCTCCCCAGTCACAGGGCACATCTCCCCAGCCGCTGCCACTCCGCCAGCATTTGTAAGTGTGTCCGTACATGCACCAGTGGTGGGGGAGACGTGTCATGTGGCTGGAGAGATCCTCAGAGTCTGAGGATATTTAAAAATGGCTGATGATGCAAGGTGACCTGGTGGCGAGGCGACCGGAGGTGAGTTGCCCTGGTGGCTGAGTGCCAGTGGCGATATGGTCATGGCCAAGTGGGCAAACGTCCCTTTCTGCTTCCCTAACCACCATAACGATAGCGGTTGTTACCAAATAGGGCTGGTCTGCTGTAGCTCGGTGCTTTCTGGGGCATCAATGGACTCATCCCTTAGTCCCCATTTTTGCGAAGAATGAGCTGGGTCAATTCTTCCACTCTGGGCATTAAAATCTATGTAATGCCTTGTCCTTCAGGGATTATTACTTCATTAACAGACCCTTCCATAAATGGTCGTTAACATTTAATAATCACAGTTTAGTAAATAAAACCCTTTGGTGTTTAGTATTGGGTAATAGGTACTGTAGCATAGGAAGATCTTAAAGATCTTAAAGAAATCTTTCTGAGTAGTTATATTAAGATAGATTATGCTGAATACTTCATACTGTACATACATTTTCACCATTTTCTTAAAAACTGTTTGTCCGAGCTAATGTATTTCCATGTTTTTATTAACCCAGTAATTTTTTTTCTGTAGAACTGGGTAGATTTTGGATGATCACTTTCAGTGCAAGAGGAACCAGAATGTGCAGTGCTATGACACAGTAGGAGTTAAATATGAAATATAGTGTACAGTACAGTATATATCCAGTAAGTATACTTTTACCAAAACTCCATACAATTGAACAACACCAATTCTAAAAATTGTCTGATGCACAATATACAATTCAATTTACAAGAAAACAGAGTGGATATAATGAGGACAAATGGGACCAAGAAATAGACCAATCCATTTTCTACAGAACCAAATATCATGATTCAGTACAATTTAACTGCCTCAACTCAATGTTTTCTCGACTTCCCTGGGAGAAGCAGCAAGGTTACACTTTTTATTCCTTGACAATGTCTCTCTCTCTTAATTTACAAATATAATTTAGCATATACAAGTTAAGCAATGCAATTAATTTCAATATTTTCTATGCTGCGACATCTTCTCTTGAATAAATATTAAAGTATAAAGCATGACGTTGACTGAAAAAGTTCCTTTGAAACTGACCTGAGATTCCTTGCAATCACACTACAAACATTATCAAAAATGTCATTTACATATGATAATTTCTCTTTCCCCTAAAAACTTCCCATCATCGTTTTATGCTTTTGTATTTCTAAAGCTATCACCAGTGATATTACGCATTAAACTCTCTGCAGAAGTAATGAAAGTTAATGATAAGCGGATTAGACTTGCTAGACTGCTCATTTTAGATTATTGCATTTAATATAACATCTGCGGCTGAACAAATTCCTTTTTTCCTCTCGTCATTCCCCATATAAACAAAAAGTATCCTGTGCCACATAGCAATGTGAAATATTTTAATGATGACACTGATTAACTTTGCTTTTTTTAGAATACGTGAGTGGTAGTACAGATATAAAAACATTATCACTTACCACATATCCCAAAAATAACAGTATATTACAAATGATAAATAATAGTGAGTATATTGAGAGTATAAAAAAAAAAGTCAGTGCTCTATATCCCCACTCAGTGTTCTTCAGGTACTGTAAGCGATAAATAAATAAAGTAACAAGTTAGAGAGTTTATTTCTGAATGAAACTGCACTGCGCAATGGACATTGAAGGGACCAGAATCAGTTAAAAATGATAAAATGTGTTGGTAACATATATGATCTATAAAAGGTATACTTAAACTTCCTACGCGTTTCACACTTAGCAGTACTTTCTCATGGAGTCCTTGAGAATGCCCTGATAGGTGTGAAACGTGTAGGAGGTTTATGGATACATTTGATAGATGTGTTGCTGAGTATATACCAATAAATGTTGTGATTCTTAACTGATTCTGGTCCTTCAATGTCTGTAGCACAATGCAGTTCCAATTGTAAATGATCTCTCTATTATATGAGAGTAGGCTTTGTAGTCAATTTATTATTGTAAGATTTAATTTGTTGGGACTAGCACAGTCTGCATTCACTGTAGTGGCTGTAGTTATTTCATTGATTCAAACACATTGCAGCGTCTCTCTTTTGTTGCTCAGGAATTTGTGGTGTACATTATTATCTACAGTATGTATTAGGAGCCCATTAGCTGCTTAACCCTATCCATTGGTAATAACCAGTCTTGGATTTAAAGCAGAACTACCTCTAAAATGAATGTATCAAGTTTGAACAATGCTATATAGATTTCAGTTCTCCACATCATGAACATCCCTGAGTGAGCAAAAGTCTCCTTCTGCATGAGCTAAAGGCAAATATCCAAGATAAAAAAAAGACAATACTTTTGATAAAGGTCTGCTTCTTTTCTACTGGTAGAAGTATAAAACCAAACATACACATTTGAGATATTCCTTATGGAATATCAGATATTCCTTATGGAATGGTCAGGATGTAGGTACTGTGGCTCAATTCTGGATTCACACCTTATATAGTATTATAATAATACCCACAAATCTATTAAGGGGTGTTTTGTACTATTTAAGGATACACAAGATATAAGTGTAACCCTTTAACATTATATAACTCATTTCATGAATTTTGGGTAACAAAGTATAATGATCTTTCATTCATTATTAAATGTATACCATCATTAAAGCATGCAAAACATTTTTTAAGCTTGTAAGAGCATACAGTACCAGTACTTAATTGAATGCCAAAAGAGAATTTACCCATGAGCCTCCTCACTCGCTTAGTTCATCCTGAAGTGATTAATTCTCTCTGTTGAGGAGAAACAAGTAGAATGATGATTTAGACCAGGGGTGGCCAACTCAAGTCCTCATGGGCCACCAACATGTCAGTTTTTCAGGATATCCCTGCTTCATCACAGGTGGCTCAATCAGTTGGTCAGTCGTTGACTGGCCAACACCAGTCTTCAAGAGCCACCAACAGATCAGCGTCTTCAACTGAGCCACTGATTAAGCCATCTGTGCTGAAGCAGGGATATCTTGAAAACCCGACCTGTTGGTGGCCCTTGAGAACTGGAGTTGGCCACCCCTTGTATTCGACTTTCCATATTGATTCTCTTCTATAAACTAGGAACATATGTTATGCCAGGGATTTCCGTTCGCTCACAGTTCTAGCCTCTATGCAAATATCCAAGTTGCTTTCTACAGCCCTAATAAGATCCCAAGAGACTGCTTTGCTTGATTAAAAAAAATAATAATACATTCTTAAATGACTGCTGTAATTCTTTTTAATGTACATTGGTTTCCTTCTACATAAACCTTTCCATACTATCTTTTTCTATTTTCAACTTCTCTACGGTTACTAAAATATTCTCACTGATAAATGAGAAGCACGTGTCCTGTCAGTCATTCTAATTGCTTTGTGCAATAACGACACGTAGGTCATTTTCTACGGTAACTGGAAGAGCTGCACAATGATTTCGATAACTTGTCCCTCGTTTACGCATTTCAATTATTTTTATTAGATAAACCAAGAGCAGAAAAGTTATCACATGATTATTAAATTACTTTTACAGTTATAATTTATCTTGTACATATGCCACGCTTAATTCAATTTTCTGATGTCTGTTTATTTCAAAGATGTGTTGGTAGAGAGATTGTTATTTAATGTTGTTCCATTGTATTCCCTCATCCAACCAAATGGAGCTTTTAAATGTCCTAGTATCCTTATGTTGCAACATTTTTAATTTTTTTTTCCAACAAAAGTTTTTATTAAGCACTTGATACATGCATATAACAATCTTTCAACCCATTGTCTGGGAAATCAGTATCCACAGCACTCGATTTAGGTAACATCTACAATAACTGTACAGACTGGGGAGAGGAACAGACATTGCAACATTTTAAGGAACTTTAATAAGAAATAACTTTCATTTTATTGCTCAACTGAGGACATTTTCAAAGGCAAAGTTGGTACCTGCTTTACTAATTTTACAAATGGAATGTAACTATATAGTATAAACCCATGGCAGTAGAGATGGGTGAATCCGCCCAAATCCGTTACCCAAACTTTTTTGCATTCTCAACCCAAAATCCGTTTTGCCGGGTAAAATCCGAAAACGGATTTGGTCGCTTTCACACCGCGCGGATTCTGCAAAAACCGCCATTGGACACAAACGTGGATGGATTTGTACAATCCAATCCCCAGATTCAGCCAAGAATCCTCCAACGGATTGCTGAATCCAAGCAAACAAACAAATCAATATAAGCTCTCTAAAAAGCGCTGGCCTACACACTAATTAAAGTGAAGGTGGTTATATCAAAAAATGTGATTGACAATAATGTGATATAAATACAAATATAAAGCAGCCTAAGGAACAAAAAAACAGCAGATTATTCCAAATCTGTACAAACAATACTATTACACAAATTAATCGTTCCTGGCGCTGTGAATAAAGTCCAAAAATACCGTGAACCAACAAGGCAGTCTCTAGTATAGGCTTCCTTAGGCAGGTTGATGGTCTTGATAGTGATATTTCAGACAGGGGAGTTGTAGTCCTTATGAATGATGTTCAGCTGTTTCTGAAATAACAGAAAAGACAACAGGGCACACCAATTGCGTAGTGTGTTTCTTCAATTGTCTCCCTATCTAAAATCCTAGAATCCTACTTACAGGATATGGGCTAGCAACATTCAGTTGAGAGAATCTGTGACATCCGTCCCTTTCCTTCAGATCATCTCACGGATCCCACGTGGTCTGGTCTGCTGGAATCTCCCTCACTCAGTGTCGATTTTTCACTCCAACACTCCCACAGGTTCAAGAGTGGGAGGGGGGGGGGAGGGGGTGGAAATTAAACAATACTAGTGTGATATCGTACAGGATTTAATAGCTCAAGAAAAAATGTTAAAATCACACTTACATAAATACAGGGTATCAAATACCGCACAAACTGCCGTCCGCAACCTGCACTGCTCCTATAGACTGCCGAGGAGAGAATCGCCGCACGCTACACTCGATACCGGAACCTCGAGTGACGTCAGCGATGCCGCAAACCGGAAACTGGAAACCGGAACTCTCCTCGCGTCAGGAACTACGGGTGCTCAGACGTTCCAAATCACTAAGCTCCTCCTCCCTACGCGTTTCGTGACCCGTTGTCACTTCGTCAGGGGATAATGGAGCTTAGTGGATAGGTTTTTTATATACAATCCTAAATGGAAGGACCTTCCTATAAAGGGATGGGCTAGGCATTTAAAGCTGTACACTATATGACTCTACAATTGATTGAAAAGTAAAACGGGATCAAATAATGGTGCCTACAACTACTATACCTAAAATTCATCAATAGTATAAACAAAAGGGGGAAGAATATTAAGGAGGGATACCTTAAATTACTCCTGTAGCCTTTAAAATGAATAATTAAAAAGTTACACTTAATTTGGACAAATATATCAACTAAATTAAAACATTACATATATATAGAAAAATTAAAAATTAATTGATAATATTGAATGTAGATATGGAGAATTGTACATTACTGTTAATAACATTTAAACAAATCAAAAACAGTTATATGGAATTGTACACTATTACCTATATACTAAGACATTTACAAAGGTTGTGAAAAAGGTTAAAAGACACCAGTAAATCGCTAAAACATTATTAATGGCCTGGTTTTAGGAATCTTTTAAAAAAGCCGCTAAGTCAAAATCGATATTCAGGCCGTGGGGGGACAATGTTTTAAGGACATAAATCCAATAACTTTCTTTTTTGGATACCAGATTTAGTCTGTCTCCCCCACGCCAGCTACCTTTAGGATTGTCGATTCCTACACATACCAGACCTTCTGGATTCTGACCATGGTGTATTTTAAAATGATTGGAGACACTGTGGGTCTCGAGGCCCCTCTTGGTGATCTCGGATTTAGAAGCAGCAAGTGTAGATTTTAAATGCCCAAAACAAAATCTTAGTCAGGAAGAGAAAGAGGCAGTTAAATCCCTAGAATCAAACGCCAACATAGTGATCAAGGCGGCAGATAAAGGGGGGGGGGGTGGTCGTTATGAACTCTTCTTATTATGAGGAAGAATCACTCAGAATTCTGGGTGATAGTAGTACTTACTTAAAGCTAGACACAAATCCGACCATTCCATTTAGAGAAGAACTGATGGCGCTTTTGGATCAAGGCATCCGGGATGAGATTATCACTACTAGGGAAATGGAATTTATAGCCATTGAACAGCCCAGAATCCCGATGTTTTATTTCATCCCGAAATTACATAAAAACCTCACTAGACCCCCGGGCCGCCCGATAATATCTGGGATCCGTTCCCTCACCTCCAACCTGTCCCAGTTTTTAGATTATCTTCTTCAAAAATATGTGGTGCAGGTCCCATCTTATCTAAGGGACACGTCTCAGGTGCTAACCCTTATACAAGATTTGGTATGGACAGAAGATATGTGTTGGGTGACATGTGACGTAGTGTCCCTGTACACAATAATTGACCATAAGATGGGTTTAGACGCTATCAGGAGGGTTTTAGAACGTGATGTTGGGATAGATGACAGATTGAGGAATTTCATTCTGGATGGAATCAATTTTATTTTGACCCATAACTTTTTTAGTTATAAACAAGAGTTTTTTCTCCAGACATGCGGCACCGCAATGGGCACCAGGTTTGCCCCTAGTTACGCGAACTTATTCATGTCCGCATGGGAGGAGGACTATATATGGTCCTCCAACCAATTTGGGGCAAGCCTGGTGCTCTGGAAGAGATATATCGATGATGTGCTGTGTGTCTGGAGAGGGTCTATTGATCAATTAGAACAATTTAAAATCTATCTGAATACAAACACAAGGAATCTAAAATTCACGTTTAACCATAATAAAACCAACATCAATTTCCTTGACCTATCTCTGTATGTGGTGAATAATACGGTCCATAGTAAGACTTTTCATAAAGAAGTGGATGCCAACACATACCTTTTGGCATCTAGTCACCACCATTCTCAGTGGCTGCGCAATATTCCTAAAGGTCAGGCACTGAGAATAAAGAGGAACTGCTCAGAAGATGTTATGTATCAGCAGCAGGTCAAGGAGTTAAAAACAAAGTTTATAGAAAGAGGATATAAAAATCAGGAATTAGACAGGGCAATTTCAGAGGTTAATGTCATAGATAGAGCTTCTTTACTTTGCCGAAAAGATAATAACATTCCCAAATCACAGACACAAGAGAAGTTCCCTTTTTTTATCACTCAATATAGTGGCCTGGCCCCGGTCATAACAAAAACGTTAAATAAGCATTGGGGTATTCTCCATAGAGATCCCATTTTGAAAACCATTCTCCCAAGCAAACCTAAAATTGTTTACAAGAGGGCCAGGAATTTAAAATCCACCCTTTCTCCTAGTTGTCCCATTGATGGCCTTAGAGATCGCCATGTGACATGGTTGAATGGTCTTAGGGGCTATTACACGTGCACAAATTGCATTGGATGTAAACATAGTAAAAAAAACAAAAATTTTAAATCCAATGTAACAGGGGTCAGTTTTGATATTAGAACCTTTATCAATTGTAGGACCAATTTTTGTGTGTATTTATTAGAATGTCCATGCGGCCTGCAATATGTAGGCCGGACAGGGAGACCCCTCAAAAGACGGTTCTCAGAACACGTCTATAACATCAAGAGGGGCCTCGAGACCCACAGTGTCTCCAATCATTTTAAAATACACCATGGTCAGAATCCAGAAGGTCTGGTATGTGTAGGAATCGACAATCCTAAAGGTAGCTGGCGTGGGGGAGACAGACTAAATCTGGTATCCAAAAAAGAAAGTTATTGGATTTATGTCCTTAAAACATTGTCCCCCCACGGCCTGAATATCGATTTTGACTTAGCGGCTTTTTTAAAAGATTCCTAAAACCAGGCCATTAATAATGTTTTAGCGATTTACTGGTGTCTTTTAACCTTTTTCACAACCTTTGTAAATGTCTTAGTATATAGGTAATAGTGTACAATTCCATATAACTGTTTTTGATTTGTTTAAATGTTATTAACAGTAATGTACAATTCTCCATATCTACATTCAATATTATCAATTAATTTTTAATTTTTCTATATATATGTAATGTTTTAATTTAGTTGATATATTTGTCCAAATTAAGTGTAACTTTTTAATTATTCATTTTAAAGGCTACAGGAGTAATTTAAGGTATCCCTCCTTAATATTCTTCCCCCTTTTGTTTATACTATTGATGAATTTTAGGTATAGTAGTTGTAGGCACCATTATTTGATCCCGTTTTACTTTTCAATCAATTGTAGAGTCATATAGTGTACAGCTTTAAATGCCTAGCCCATCCCTTTATAGGAAGGTCCTTCCATTTAGGATTGTATATAAAAAACCTATCCACTAAGCTCCATTATCCCCTGACGAAGTGACAACGGGTCACGAAACGCATAGGGAGGAGGAGCTTAGTGATTTGGAACGTCTGAGCACCCGTAGTTCCTGACGCGAGGAGAGTTCCGGTTTCCAGTTTCCGGTTTGCGGCATCGCTGACGTCACTCGAGGTTCCGGTATCGAGTGTAGCGTGCGGCGATTCTCTCCTCGGCAGTCTATAGGAGCAGTGCAGGTTGCGGACGGCAGTTTGTGCGGTATTTGATACCCTGTATTTATGTAAGTGTGATTTTAACATTTTTTCTTGAGCTATTAAATCCTGTACGATATCACACTAGTATTGTTTAATTTCCACCCCCTTCCCCCCCCCCCCTCCCACTCTTGAACCTGTGGGAGTGTTGGAGTGAAAAATCGACACTGAGTGAGGGAGATTCCAGCAGACCAGACCACGTGGGATCCGTGAGATGATCTGAAGGAAAGGGACGGATGTCACAGATTCTCTCAACTGAATGTTGCTAGCCCATATCCTGTAAGTAGGATTCTAGGATTTTAGATAGGGAGACAATTGAAGAAACACACTACGCAATTGGTGTGCCCTGTTGTCTTTTCTGTTATTTCAGAAACAGCTGAACATCATTCATAAGGACTACAACTCCCCTGTCTGAAATATCACTATCAAGACCATCAACCTGCCTAAGGAAGCCTATACTAGAGACTGCCTTGTTGGTTCACGGTATTTTTGGACTTTATTCACAGCGCCAGGAACGATTAATTTGTGTAATAGGATTGCTGAATCCGCAGAGTGTATTGGTGATAATAATTAAAAAAAACTCCACAAAACACGAATCGCCTTTTTTGAGATTGATGCACTGAAATCCACGGACCAATGGAACCGGCCGATCAGCTGCAGATCCAAATCTACCAAAAATGTTTTGCCTATCTCAACATAGCATTAATCTTCAATGCTGCTGCAGAATACTTGAACAAAATCCTAGTGCAAATATATAGGGGTTTTCCAACCTATTTTACCAATGGTAGTACACAATGTTGTTGTAGTAGTATTTATCTTATATAGCACTGATATAGGAAAAACAAATTGTAATTCACAATAAATCATGCCCTGATTATGTTGATTAGAGATGTGCAAATTTACAGTTACGTGGTTCCAAAGTTACATAATAGATGAGATTAAAAAAATGCATACTGTATGTTGATCAAGTTCAACTTATGCTAAATTTAGACGACATAAACTTACTGTAACTTATATTTGTATTTAGTGTTTTGATCCACAAGAAAGCCCAAGAAAATTAGCAGGATCATATAGCCCTAATGTGCAGGACACGTGGGTTATGTGACTTAACTTTTTTTTTTTCTTCATAAAATGAGTACGAATTTGTCAAAAATGGCAACATTTTAACACATGATAAATGTAAAAAAAAATTGGGAAAAAAACTAAAATTTAGGACGTTTGCTAAAACTTTACGAATTAAAATGCTAATCAGTTCAGATAACCCAAAATGGTTATATCTACATTTTGTTTCTGAGACACAAGGAGCTAAAGTGACTTGTCCATGGTGAATTGAAACTTGGATGTGAAGGAAGGTCACCCGCTCCAGAAGCAATGTTCTCAGCACCACCGATTAAACAACCTGTGCTGAAACAGGGATGTCCTGAAAACATGACCAGTTGGTGGCACTTCAGGACTGGAGTTGGCTACCCCTAGTCTAACAGGTAAGTATTGAGAACTTACAGACAGCAGTAAGATGGTGTGGTAAGTGTGTTTATTTATTTATAAAATGTGTTACCAGGAAGTAATACATTGTGAGATACCTCTCGTTTTCAAGTATGTCCTGGGCATAGAGTTAAAATGACAAATAATACATGGTTACAAGTACAGTTACATAAATGAACAGGTTATACATTATAGAAAAGACATTGCATGCACCGTTAAAGAAGATGTATATTATAGGTTTATGTAACAGTTACAGACCAGATTAAAATGTGAGATAGCCTTAGATTTGAAAGAACTTAAACTGGTGGTGGATGTGAGAGTCTCCGTAGGTTGCTCCAGTTTTGGGGTGCACGGTAAGAGAAGGTGGAGAGGCCGGATACTTTGTTGAGCCTTAGGACTAGGAACAGTCTTTTGGAGTCTGATCTCAGATGATAAGTGTGTATGCAAAGGGCTACTGCCCAAATGCTTCATTAAACGCCTCAAAGGTGAAGGTGCTTGTTTGTTATTGTGAGGAAGGGATTAGGAATTCCAACCAAAAGATTTAAAATACTGTTAGAAGAATATAAATACAGTAGGCATATTATGATGTATTGCTTTATTTTTTCTTGTTACAGGATACATGTTTGGTGTGTTAATGTGAAAGATAAATGCAATTAGAAAAAAAATTCTTTGTAAATTGCACAATAAACATGAAATATGCACCTCTTTCCCATTATATGGGAAAGACTGGGAAATATATACAATGCAACTTATTAGAAAACAACACCAGATATACATGTTGCTAATGGTACACTGCAGAGCTTACATTCAATGTATTATTTTGTTTTAGACTTAGACAAAAAGGCATGAAGTATGTGGTCCATTATACATTAACAGAGCATTACACAGCAAAATGCAAATATTACCCGGAGAAAGGCTTGCTTCATTACTTGCAACGTATGTCTTCTATTAACAGAATATTAAGTTTGTGATGTAATAACATTAATACATTCAGTTACAAATTGCACATTAGCCTGACCGTCACACTAGCATTAACCTTACTGTTTTAACCAAGGTATGTTTGTGACATTTAATCTAGATTTGTATACTGTAGGTGAATTTCTATATAGTTGCATGAGCGAGCAAAGTGAAGACTTCCACTAGACTTTGTGACCTCTCTGGTTGTGTGTTTGTGTTTTTGTTCATGTGGTCTCTCTTCAGAGGCCAAATGCCTGGTCCGATTGCTAAATATGCCTACCAGATGCCAGGGGAAGCATGTGAGGGGGAGGAAACTGGGAGGGGACTGGAACAGTGACTCCAAGAGTTGCATGCAGTTTCACGCTCTCTTTAACTATAGTCAGGGTTGCCACCACTCCGGTCGGGTTTGACCCAGAGGCTACAGGTTTTGGCCGCATATCTCCAAGCTACGGGTTTACCTGAAAAATCTCCGGCAGCAGCGGCATGGGCATCTCCCCGTGCAAATCCTCTCAACATGGCTGTGCAACATCAAATAGCGCTGCATTACCATGACAATGCGGTGTTGCGTTGCCATGACAACGGTGCATTACACGATGCCTTGGCGCCATAAGGCGTCCTGTTGTCATCAAAACTTGATACCGCAATCACGTGATGTCAGGTTGTCATGGCAATGCACGCCATTTGACGTGGCAGAGCCATACTGACTGGTCCGCGCAGTGGGAGATGCCGGTAAGTGCCACTCCTGCTGCCGCTGAAGGCAAGAGAAACGAATATATAAATAAAATGTCAAAAATGTCATTGCAAAAACATTTTGGAAATTCAATAGAAGGGAGCAACCCTTACTATAGTAGGTATTGCTTTGAACAGACAGACCTAGCTCGCTATACATGGTCTACTCTCCTGCTGGTCATCACATTATGTCTGCAGTCCACAGCGAGGCTGTGTGTTTCATCATCGATATTTGAGCATAGTTGCTAGAATAACAGGGTATTCATATTTCACAGTGAGCCGCTAGGACTTTAGAACAGTCGTATTATACAATGAGGGTATATGTTCTAATATAATTTATTTACAATATAGACACTGCTCTTGATTCCTTATTATGATTTAAATGTATTATATTCAAGTGAGATGTAGAATTATGTACAGGCACAATAAGGATTATTCCATTGTTATATCACAGTTAGCACAACACTGTTAGCAGAATTTCCTAACAACTGTTGCACTTGAGCTCTTGGCACCATTTTCCCAGTCCCCTCTGCCTTCCATGTTTTCACTGGTGTCTTGTGGGTATATTTAGTAGACAGGTATAACTGCTTTTTTATCCTGATAAGGTCCATGGTGGGACCAAAACTTGTAATTCTGTAAATACATTTGAATAACTTTCTTCACAAGCCTGCTGGAGGGACGGATTTCTATTTGTGAATTGTACAGTATAACTGTTCATACATCGCAGCCTTCTTGGGAATAATGAGTTTTGTGTGTTGTTTTTTGTTTTGCAACTTTCGGACAGTTCGTTGTGAATGAGATTGTTTCATGAAAGGGTTTTACCGTTTGTGATATTATATTAACCAGATTTCTTTTCAAGTGGCGATAATTTGAACGTTGCAGTGGTGTTCAGTATTTACATTGTTGTTTGACTTCAAGACCGAGCGTGATCATTGTGACAGACAATAGCCGCCTTTCTGGAAAACTCTATTGCCGGTGTCTCGACTATCAGAGAAAACTTGGCTTATTTGTAGGCTCGTATAATACCACACAATTGTATGAAAAATAAATTGGCCAGGCATTATTATTTTTTACTGAAGTTTGACAATAATAGGGCAATTTGAAGACAAAATCCACAAATTGATGGCATTTCAAAATTAGTTTTCTCCATGTTCCATTCCATGTTACTGTATGAATCTTTGTCCTATTAGGTTTACTCGCTCATCCCACAATGTGTTATAAAATAGAGCATTTCTCTAGTGTTTAATAAATACTGTAGGTACACCAACAGTTTTGTCTTAAGATGATTTAGAAAATAATAGTCTAAACAAATTAACTTTAGGCTATACAGTAGATTCTGATTGGACTTTAGTAACCTAAATATTATTTGAACAAATCTTTATCACTTTGTACCAAGTTGAATTTGATTTTAAGGTTGTAACACATGGTCCAATTCAAATGTTGACCTATAAAATGTATGAAAAAATGCACGAAAATATGTATTTATGTCATTTGAGAGGTCCTGCAGTATATTTAATTAATCAAAGTACTGTATGTGGAACACTACTGTTTATTTGCTCTGCATTTAATTAAAATTGATTAGTTTTTGCTGTACCTGTCTTTAACAAACCTATGCAGTTGGTGGCAGTAAGTGCTGCTGTTAAAATGAGCAACTTCATGGAATAATCAATTGAGGAATGCCACATTTTGTTTATTTTCTTTCACAAGGAGCACTTTTTAATGACCCTGGTGATATTACTTACCTCACGACACTAGTTTCAAAATGTGTCTGAAATACTCTAGAGCAGAGGAAGGCAGTAATTGAAACGTCCTCATTGGCATGACAGGTACGTCTTTGCCTGCCGCAGAACTTGGGAGAAAGGGTAGAAGCCTTATGAGGAAACAGAGAAAGCATCAACAATTCTCAAATACCAGTTGTGTAGAATGACACTATAACATCCAATTGTTCTTAAGAGATTCCACACCAGCAGTTTTCACAGTCAATTATTCCTTTTTAATGACTATTTAGAAAAACTTTTCAAATTCACTCATTTACCAATGACTTCCTTAGATACTGTTTTCTTGTTGAGACTGTTGGGGATGGGAAAACAGTTTTGCGACACAAATAAAAGAAGAATTTCAGCATGTTTGCACTTAATGATGTAGCCCAGAGGTCCCCAACTCCAGTCCTCAAGGACCGCTAAGAGTACAGGATTTATGGATAGCCTCTCATTGCACAGGTGGCCAAATCATTTTGACTGAACCACCTGTGCTCTTGCAGGGGTATCCGTAAAACCTGCACTGTTAGTGGTCCTTGAGGACTGGGGTTGGGGACCTCTGATGTAGCCTAAATGAAAAAACTGGTCGACAGCAGTAAGTTGATTTTGACTAATTCTCCCCTTGTGAATGATAACCGGGGTAAAGATATGATGGTCCAAGTAAGATGAGTAGAATGCGGGAGAAAGAACATTGTTATCATTAAGGTCACAAGTAAAGAGTAAGGACTATAGATCTATGTATAAAGCAGAGAGCACAATTGTAATGTAGTAAGTGAATAATCAAGTGGTTGACCTAACAAAAATGGAAAAGTCAATGAACAGTCCCCCAATAAACACAAGCTTCAGGTTTTTTTTTTTAAATCTTGATCTTTTGTACTATTTTCTACTAGCCCTAGAAGCATACTCTAGAATGATTGTAGGGTGTGATATGTTAATTAACCATTTAAGCGGTGGACTATCAAAGTCCCTCCAGAACAACACGATCACGTGATTGAAATAAATAGGTAAACCAAGTTTTGCTTTTAGTGGATTTAGAAAATAGTCTAAATAAATTAACTTCAGTTTGTAGATTCCCATTGGACGTAAGTAACCTAAACATTATTTGAGAACAATTCTGTATTTAATTGTACTAAGATGAATTCGATTTCAAGGTAGTAACACGTGGTCCACCTCAAATGTTGATTTCCAAAACATATGAAAAAATGCATGAAAAGATTTATTTATGGCATTTGAGAGCTCTTATATTTAATTAATTAAAGTACAGTATACTGTATGAAACACAGCGACGTCACTGAGGATGAGTTCTCTTACATTCCTTGTTCGGACAGATCCCATTCAGAATAGGATCTGCCCTAGAAAACAAGCAGAAAGTACATGAGTGTAACGATGCTCGTCTCAAGCAGGAAATGGACCTGCAGAGCTGAGGTACGAAGGTGAAAGAACCGACCTGAGCCGAGGAAGAGAGTCCTGAGAGAGTATTGAGTCGTAAGCCGAAGGTCAGGGCTGGCAGCAGAGTTGCGTAGTTGGTGAAGATGCAGAGGTCGAGGCAGGCTGAAATCAAAGGTTAGTCGAGGTACTTGCAATGGTCAGGGCAGGCTGAAGACAAGGGTAGAAACAGGAACCAAAAAAGACAAAGCACTACTAACCAGCAGGTAGAAATTATCAAAAAAGCAGGGAGAGCATTCCCAAAGTGAAAAACAGAGCTAATGTATTAGCAGCATGGATACATACAGCATACACAGGGGGGGGAAAAGCCTTCACCTACATGTTTCAAGCGTTAGCTCTTTATCACCTTGAAAATTAGCTCTGTTTTTCACTTTGGGAACGCTCTCCCTGTTTTTTTGATCTATTTGTCATTTTATTAGTTTAAAATTGTTTAACAGTGTATTTGTGAGTTTAGTAAATGTGTGGGTTTTTAACCAAATTGTTAAGCGAATGTTAGAGCAGTAACTAGATTGAACCTTGTGTTAACCAAGTGTGGACTATTACAATATGTTGCCATGTCCTTGGGAGAAGTTAAAGACCATCTTATGGTCCTGAATGTCCAATCTACACTAATGGGAAGAGTTAAACAGGAGGAAAATATTCTGTTTTGCCTTTATTGAAAACAGCATCTGTTGCTAGTGATGCAACGGGCTCTAAAAAAACAATTAACAGTGACACTGAAGAACTGAATAACCTGGCTGTTGTATGTTTCCTGCGTTTTCACTGCAAACGTCTTAAAACTGAATTATGTTTATTTTAGCACTAAGGGCCGCACAGTTTGGAGGATAGCTGAGAGGTAATCCTAAATAATAATGGGGGGGGGGGGGAGGGAATAAGAATTAACTGAGGACCAGATCCACAATAACTTTAGCATACACATAAATGCTACTGGAATTCCATTAATTGGTATCTCGGACAATATTTTGGCTTGGCTGTGGCGAAGTGATTAAGGTAAATATAGGAAGTGGTGAGTGCGCTCTAATACAGGACCAATGATAATGAGATAAAATCCAGTATAAAGTGGAGTAGTGGGTGACAAGGTAATATAACCATATAGGATAATGATTGTATGTTCGTGTTCATGAAGATATTCAAAATGACAGGTATTGTATCCCCTAAAGACAGGGATAAGTGATACAGTATAATCACAAACCCCCTGTCTCATTGGGAGTGTCCCGCTTCAATAAAGAACAATAAGTACTCACAGTCTCTCAATGAAACATATCTTAATTGTCACACACTTCCTAGTGCTGGAGAGAAAATGTGTGCAGCCGCTGAAGCAGAATCCAGAAGATAAAGATGAGCGGCAGCGCTCAGCAAAAAACGAGGGGAGTAGGGTCCATATGATGCAAAAAGAGGATTTTTTTGGCAAGACATATGCACAGAGGTAAACCTCTATGCATATGTCTTGCCAATAAATCCTCTTTTTGCATCATTTGGACCCTACTCCTGTCGTTTTTTGCTGAGTGCTGCCATTCATCTTTATCTTGCAGCGAAGTGATAGACTTTACTATATATATAAGTTGCCGTTTTGCACACTGGGTTTATTTAAGTAAAACAGGAGTACCTCAGACTTTATGTAAATCGTATACTGCCCATTGGTACTATATTTACTTTGGCAGTTGTTGCCCTAGGGAAGACATCTGATTAAGCAAAGATAAAACAAAGTGAGCTACTGCCACCATGCATGCCAAGCAAGTTCCATCAATTCAGTGCGCTGATGCTGCACCTGTGGATGCCTTCTGTCTAACTGAGACTATTTAGCTGAATTCCAGACATATACAAAATCATACTATTAAAAACTGTAAATTGAGTACATAAACAACCTAACGAGAAGATGATGTTGCTCTAAGTTCGATGCACTGGAAACAAACATGAATTCCAAGCTAACAGCTGAAACATACTGTAAGTTCTCTACAAGTTTTTTTTTGCTTCACTGTGTAATGTATTTTTAATATAAACACGGACAATCTGAACTCCTGGAATCTTAGCTGGGGTAAACCAGGTCGAGATTTTAAAAAGGAATATAAATGTTACGATTTTAGGGAAATTGCTCATTAATGTTGATTCGGCATTAACTACCATTGACTCTAATGGGAGTTAAAGCCTAATTGGGTTCGTTAACCCGTAACAGAGTTTAATCAATAACCCGCTTAGAGTACTGCCAAATCTATATTTTGATGTACAGTACTGCCAGAGTACTGCGTACTGCCAAATCTATATTTTGACCTCTACTTTAGTACTGTTCAGCTTTTTCTCACAGTAAATGTCCAGTTGGACCTAAATATAGGGGAATCTCTAATGAAATACAATCTTCATTCTCTGGTCTGTATGGTGTATCCTGGTTAAATTATTTTACATTGCAACTATTGTGTTGTTCCTGACTTGCTTACTCTAATACTGTTTATTAGTAATATGATTGGGCAGGAGTGGCCAACTTCAGTCCTCAAGGGCCACCAACAGGTCAGGTTTTAAAGATATCCATGCTTCAGCACAGGTGGCTCAATCAGTGGCTCAGTCGTTGGGATATCACTTCTACCCTGCCCGTTGGTGTCCTTCAGGACAGGAGTTGGCAACCCCTGTGATAGGGAAAACCCAACGTCACATATCATCTCCTTAACATGTAACATACACCTATTTATCAAAGGATGTTCAACTGCACCAGAAGATACCTTTGTTATATTGCTGATGCTATTCAAGGTCAGTGTTTGAGAATCTTTCCTAAAGAAGGCATGTCGTCATGGACATGTTATTCATAGCTACTGGATGGATTTACCAAACATATGCCACTGTTTGCCACTTAGCACATTACCTATTTTGTGCTCACTTGATACGGTAAACATTTAGAAAGGGAATGAACAACATGATTTGTAACAGTTTCAAAAATCTAGTAATAACAATTAAAAACGGATGAAATGTGTACCAAACGTGACACTATAGCACATTAGTATAATTATACCAAATAGAACACTTTGATGTCAGAAAAAAAGAGAAATGTCTTTGATGTCAACTTGTTTGCCTGTAAGAGAAAAATGTGTGTCTCCAGGGCATGAAAAGTTAACATGCTTAAGAATCTTTTCCACTGCAGTATAATAATAATGAGCGTGCTCCAAGTCCTTGGGATAGCAAATAATATTTCATATAAATCTCTTCGAGTATTCATGTTACTCAGAAAATAAATACACACCAGGCAAACAGACAACATGCTGAAACGATCAATGTTTGGGGGTATTAATGATCAACAAAACCTTGACTTGTGGCTATTAATTCTGTAGAGATTAGAAAGGCAATTAAAGTTGTCCTCATACAGATAAATTCCCAGCAGATTTGTGTACAATGGTCTAGAACTCAGTAAATTGCTTATTTTATCTTAGAGAAGGTCCCTTGAAAGAACTAAAATAAGTGAGGGATACATTGATGGGTGCAATAAGTGAAGCAAGATGCAACTACTGATTGATGTGATCGTTTTTTTCACATTCAGTACTGTATATTACTTTGCTCATTATTACCATCTGGTGAACCAATTGTAAGAGTTTCAACTAAACTTTGAGAATATACCTAAAGGAAAAGTCTTATCTTTTTCTAATAACTCTATTTGG
This sequence comes from Ascaphus truei, assembly GCF_040206685.1. Lineage (NCBI taxonomy): Eukaryota > Metazoa > Chordata > Amphibia > Anura > Ascaphidae > Ascaphus > Ascaphus truei. The sequence goes on from NC_134498.1 coordinate 40,290,740, forward strand.
GATTATATAAGTAAATGGGTCTCTATCTCTGTCTACTCTCGTCCTTTCTCCTCTATAGGCAATATTTCAGGCTCTGGTTGTTCTCTGAATCTCTGATGGATTCTCTGTTGAAATTTGACAATTTCGCTTGAACATTTTTGGCAAAAATGTTTGGTCAAATAGTTTGCAAATGTTTTTGCTGTTGCTTATATAGGGTTTAAACCTTGCTCAGCAACAGAAAGACATACAGTACAGCATATTGAAAGTCGGCGCAACAGTGCACAATGAAATGTTTCTTTTTTTTTAAAGAGGCGTTTTTGTAAATTGAGTTACATTTTATATGTACTATACTACAAAAATTATTTGTTTTAAAATATTGTTATGAACTGTTTTTTCCAACATGTGTACACGTTACTTGATCAAATGTTCAGTGTTACATAACAGTCCTGCTTTATTTTATTGTTTCTTAAATGTGTTTCTGTAATTTCCCTTTAAACAACTCTACAGTCTTCCAATTAAATTGGAATGTAGGCAAAGAAGGATGGGCCGTGTTGGTCCTTCTATCCGTGTAGTCAAATAACAAAGGGAAACCTCTCAGGGTTCTTCTACTGGTATCGTACCTGATAAAGAACCTTGAAAGGTTTGAAAGCTTGTAACATATCTATTGGTTCAATGAAAGGAATCACACTACCTACCCCTTTTACCCCATTTGTTATTTAACTATATTAAATTTTGATGTTAATTGCAAAACGTATCTGTTTCAAGGCCCACACATCAACTCTACTCTTGACTGTGGTCCATTTTACCTCACTCTTAAGCATCACCCTTTGGTCAAATAAACTTAATTAACCTCTTTCCTACTATACATACCAGCAGGGCATGGCCGTTTTTAGAATTTTCCCACCCATAGGCACTTACATTTTCGTCGCCCTGGCCTCCACTTCTTGCAACGTCCCAATGCATTTCCTTGACAATGGGATGCCATGAGACGTGCTGTCATAACTTATCGCCATGTGATGTCATGGCGTAATTTCACACCTCAATTTCACACCAGGAGGAGGAAAGAGACCTTTACGGAGGCCCCACGCTCTCCCCCTGTAATCAGTTTAATTGTTGTGGGGAAGACATCAGGGCTTCTGTAACCGCAGCACCACCCCATCCAAAATGTTCTGCCCCCCTTAAATTTGGCACCCCGGGCCCAGTAGCCCTATGCCTAAATACAGTCCTGCGTAGCAGTCTGCATAATTTAACTCGGAACAGTAATCAACTTCTCCATATTTTCACTTTCAATCAGCAGGCCGTAAAAAGGGAAAATAAGAAAGATGTGCTTTGTGGGGGCAAGGCTCTAGTACTTGACATTTATACCATTTGTATCTCTCTGAGCCAGTTATTAAGAAAAAACTCGTTAGTACTCAAAAGAAAGTAAAATATAGCTGGGCCAGATATCTAGAGCAGGCAATTCCATGGTATACGCTGCATGCTCCGAGCAAAACGTGATGTCAGCTGCTAATTAACTCCTTTGAGGATGGAAAGCAATGCTTCACGGAAAACAAATTGACATGAAAGAAAAAACATGCCATTCTTTTTAAATGGATAAGTAGTGCTATAATAATATATAAATATATGCAATACGAATTGTATTTTTTTATGTCAATATGAAAGTAATTTATTATCTGACAGAGTTTTGTAAAGTTAATTATTATTATGAATTAAGATTATTATTATTATTATTAATCTTGGAAACAGTTCTAGAACTTCCCATTGTCTTTGTGAATTCCGTTTATTATTTCTTTGTGAGGCCACTGTGAGATGTTCATATTTCTAATAGGCGGATCATATCCCTCTGGCACGTGCTGTGCAGTATGAACTTTATTGCAACTTTAGGTGAGAACTGAATTCTATTATATTTCCATTTTCACAGCTCATTGCCCATAACATTACTAATTGATTCTTCTACTGGTAGTTGCATACTTACCCGATCAGCTGTGTTTTTTACCATGTGGTTTAAAACAGCCACCCTTCATCTCAGTAGGGTTGCCAGGTGTCCAGTATTGAATCGGACAGTCCAGTATTTGGACACTGACCAGTAAAAATTGAGAGGTAGTACTGGACATGTATGTGTATACCAGTATTACCTCTCTGGACATAGTGACCTGACCGGCTTGGGGGGCGGGCGTGGGATTTCGCCGAGCAGGGAAGAGAGCAGGGCTGTTACTAGGGGGTTTGGTAGCTTCCTCCACCCTGATTGGCTGCTGCTGGGTAATGCTGCCAATCAGGAGGTGGTGTCAGGAGCCTGGGGGTGGGGAAAAGTAGAGGAGGAAACAGCATGGAGCAGAGAGAGGGGTGTGTATCTCGAGCGTGTCGCACCTAGAGTTACACGTCGAAATATAATGCAGCTACAATACAAAGAGCTATGAAGTATCCTCACGGATGCATGTATTGGATTACAATATATTTGCTGTTAACAAAAATATTTCCCTTCTTCCCTTTGGAAGTTACTATGCAGTACAATAAAGGCAGCAATTCCACAGGCGGCTGCACTACAACAGAACAGCTTTGCAAATGAAAGCTACTACATAATAAACATTTGAGTAGGAAGTATAGATACAAATTGACCAATATGGAAATGTCCCAATCAAGAATTGAAAAGATGATATTTAAGTTTGTCCTCAGTGGGGGAGCAGGAAGTGTTTAATGGGTTTGTTCAGGTGCAGGGGTAGTTCTTGTTTTTTCAGAAAACAAACTTTGCTTATGTGAAAGGTATTTTCTGTATGTGTTAAGAGAAGCTGTACACTATTTCATGATTCATGTTTTGCCATCTTTATTTGTTCCATGTGTGGTAAGTGTTCCAGCTTATGGAAATCCTTTTAGGAAGTGTGGGATGTGACTCATTTAAATATATAACGCATGTCAATTAGCATATCTCCCAGGTATCACACACACACACACACACACACACACACACACACACACACACACACACACACACACACACACACACACACACACACACACACACACACACACACACACACACACACACACACACACACACACACACACACACACACACACACACACACACACACACACACACACACACACACACACACACACACACACACACACACACACACACACACACACACACACACACACACACACACACACACACACACACACACACACACACACACACACACACACACACACACACACACACACACACACACACACACACACACACACACACACACACACACACACACACACACACACACCCATCCTCACCTGGAAGTTAAAGGATCGTTTTAGCTTACAGGTGACTCCTAGAAATAACCAGTACTGTATAAATATCCTCATTTACATACCCAATGGATATATCAATGTGTGTAAATTCTCATTGTGAATCAGACTATTAATTGAGCGCCAATTCACAGAAAACCATTGAGAAGATTCACAAACAACTTCAGATGTATATGCAGATATCGCCCAAGTTGAAAGAATTTCCAATGTTGAACATCATGTTTTCCTGCTATTAAATCAATTGTGCTGTGCTGTTTTGTGTCCTAAATGCCTGAGCTGCAATATTTATGCTAATATCTATTCATCCCATAGAAAGAAGCTGAGCTTTTGTATTTGCGCAGTTTCCTTGAAAAACGAAGTAAAATGTAAATCTCAGTATGGAATGCTAGGGTTTTCATCGTGCCAGATTCTTATTCTATGCTTAATGGTAATATTCATTTATAATGAGTTTATACATTCACTATCCCTCAGCGCACTTTAACACCACACCTGTGAGATTTGTAGGCACTGTACGCTATTATTTAAACTATGGAAAACTCTTGTTTTGGTACCCTAAAAGCTATAGAAACCTTTCGATAAATAGTTTACCATAAACCTATGATAAATCTACATTATCTCCATATTTTCTGTTAGTAAATAATACAGTATCATTTCATAAAGTTACCAATAGCCATCATATTACAGTACAAATTAGACTATTACCATTGACTGTATGGATTATTATATATTGTAATCTAAATGCTATTCAAATACTCATCCTAAGTTTTACATAAATATTGTATGTGCTGTTAAACACTGAGATATGTACCTCTGATCAAGGGCTCTTCTTACTGCTTTCTGGATGACAAGTATATTATGCATTTTATTCATTGCCAATCTATGTTGTTATTCTGCATTATAGCATACAGAAGAAAAAAAGATTCCCTTTAGAATGCATTCAAAGTGTCTTTGTATAGTGAGTGAAGATTAAAATCCTTTTAATTGATAATAGGTTAACAAAAAAAATGTTTCAGACTGGTAAAATAAGGTTTATGGACAATCAGTGATCTATACACATAAAGCAACTTAGAATGAGTATTTGAATAGTATTTTGATCACAATATATAATAATCCATAAAGTCAATGGTAATAGTCTCATTTGTACTGTAATATGATGGCTATTGGTAACTTTATGAAATGATACTGTATTATTTACCAACAGAAAATATGGAGAGAATGTAGATTTATCGTAGGTTTACGATAAACGATTTATCAAAAGGTTTCTATAGCTTTTAGGTTTACAAAACAAGAGTTTTCCATAGTTTAAATAATAGCGTACAGTGCCTACAAATATCACAGGTGTGGTGTCAAAGTGCGCTGAGGGTTAGTGAATGTATAAACTCATTATAAATGAATATTACCATTAAGCATAGAATAAGAATCTGGCACGATGAAAACCCTAGCATTCCATACTGAGATTTACATTTTACTTCGTTTTTCAAGGAAACTGCGTAAGTACAAAAGCTCAGATTCTTTCTATGGGATGAATAGATATTAGCCTCAATATTGCAGCTCAGGCATTTAGGACACAAAACAGCACAGCACAATTGATTTAATAGCAGGAAAACATGATGTTCAACATTGCAAATTCTTTCAACTTGGGCGATATCTGCATATACATCTGAAGTTGTTTGTGAATCTTCTTAGTGGATGTCTGTGAATTGGCGCTCAATTAATAGTCTGATTCACAATGAGAATTTAGACACATTGATATATCCATTGGGTATGTAAATGAGGGATATTTATACAGTACTAGTCATTTCTAAGAGTCACCTGTAAGCTAAAATGATCCTCTAACTTCCAGGTGAAGATAGAGCTCAATTTAGTAGTAAATCCAGACAGCTGTGTACAAATATCTATCCATCCTATTCATCCTATCCCCTCAAACCTCCCTCCAAACAACTTAGGGAGAGACACCTGTACGTAAAAAGAGCACCATTGAGGTACCTGGGAGATATGCTAATTGACATGCGTTATATATTTAAATGAGTCACATCCCACACTTCCTAAAAGGATTTCTATAAGCTTGAACACTTAACACACATGGAACAAATAAAGATGGCAAAACATGAATCATGAAATAGTGTACAGCTTCTCTTAATATACAGAAAATACCTTTCACATAAGCAAATTACTAGTTTGTTTTCTGAAAAACCAAGAACTTCCCCTGCACCTGAACAAACCCATTAAACACTTCCTGCTCCCCCACTGAGGACAAACTTAAATATCATCTTTTCAATTCTTGATTGGGACATTTCCATATTGGTCAATTTGTATCTATACTTCCTACTCAAATGTTTATTATGTAGTAGCTTTCATTTGCAAAGCTGTTCTGTTGTAGTGCAGCCGCCTGTGGAATTGCTGCCTTTATTGTACTGCATAGTAACTTCCAAAGGGAAGAAGGGAAATATGGTTAACAGCAAATATATTGTAATCCAATACATGCATCCGTGAGGATACTTCATAGCTGCATTATAGCTGCATTATATTGTAACTCTACTTGGGCAGGGGAGCCATGCAGATAAGATGTAGGGTTGCCAGGTGGATTCTCCAAAAATATTGGGCACATTGGTGAAAGGTGCGACACGCGCAAGACACACACACCGACCTCCCCTCTCTCCGCTCCATGCCATTTCCTCCTCTACTTTGCCCCACCCCCAGGCTCCTGACACCTCCTCCTAATTGGCTGCTGCTGGGTAATGCAGCCAATCAGGGTGGCGGAAGCTACCCAACCCCCTAGTAACAGCCCTGCTCTCTCCCTGCTCGGCAAAATCCCACGCCCGCCCAGCCGGTCAGGTCACTATGTCCAGAGAGGTAATACTGGTAAACACATACATGTCCAGTACTACCTCTCAATTTTTACTGCTCAGAGTGTCTAAATACTGGACAGTCTGGTTCAATACTGGACACCTGGCAACCCTACTGAGATGAAGGGTGGCTGTTTTAAACCACATGGTAAAAAACACAGCTGATCGGTTAAGTATGCAACTTCCAGTAGAAGAATCAATAAGTAATGTTATGGGTAATGAGCTGTAAAAATGGAAATATAATAGAATTCAGTTCTCACCTAAAGTTGCAATAAAGTTCATACTGCACAGCACGTGCCAGAGGGATATGATCCGCCTATTAGAAATATGAACGTCTCACAGTGGCCTCACAAAGAAATAATAAACGGAATTCACAAAGATACTGTTTCCAAGATTATTATTATTAATATTATTATTATTATTATGAATTAACTTTACAAAACTCTCTCTGTCAGATAATAAATTACTTTAAATTTGACATAATACAATTCGTATGGCATATATTTATATATTATTATAGCACTACTTATCCATTTAAAAAAGAATGACATGTTATTTCTTTCATGTCAGTTTGTTTTCCGTGAAGCATTGCTTTCCATCCTCAAAGGAGTTTACAGTATTACAGTAGCAGCTGACATCACTTTTTGCTTGTGGCATGCAAATACCATGGAATTGCCTGCTCTAGACATCTGGCCCAGCTATATTTTACTTTCTTTTGAGTGCTAACTAGTTGTATCTTAATAACTAGCTCAGAGAGATACAAACGGTATTATTGTCAAGTACTAGAGCCTTGCCCCAAAAAGCACATCTTTCTTATTTTCCCTTTTTACGGCCCGCTGATTGAAAGTGAAAATATGGAGAAGTTGATTACTGTTCCGAGTAAAATTGCGCAGACTGCTACGCAGGACTGTATTTAGGCATAGGGCTACAGGGCCCGGGGTGCCAAATTTCAGAGGTCCGTAAATGTCTCTTACCTCCCCCTGCAGTGTTGAGGTGTCAAATGAGGATGTTGACAGTTACTATCTTGTTGCTTTTTTGTATATATATCACTGATTGACCATAGACTTTACTTTACCAGTCTGATACATTTTTTTAAACTATTATGAACTAAAAGGATTTTAATCTTCACTCATTAAACAAAGACACTTTGAGTGAATTCTAAAGGGAATTTTTTCTTCTGTTTGCTGTCTATTTCTATATCCCTATTTCACCGTGTCTACATGAATCTAAGCTGAAGCAATTGTTCTACTCCCCTCTCCCTTCACCCCTTTGTTTATTCTGCATTATCCAAGTTTATATTGTTTAATTTGCACTTTTCTTTTTGCATTATAGCGAAAGTGATTTATTTTTTATGGATTATTATTAAAACAAACGTAAAATCACAAATGTTTGTAAATGTGTATTTACTTGTTGATGGGAAGAGAGGAACTGCATTTTCAGATGAGTAAAGGTTTATGAGAGTTTAGCACAAAGTTTGGCTAGATCTTTGGGATCTGTATGGAACCTCATACTACGGCGAGCAAATGAAGTTCAAATTCGACAATTTCCTGTGACATGCTGTGAGCTAACGCTAATGTCGTTTCAAACAACATTTGGAGGACTGTGGTTTTTACTTGTCTTCTTTGCCCAGTCATCTACAACACTTGTGTCCTCTAATTAAGTTAAGACATACCATACTAGCACACATTATACCGCAGAAAATAAATTGCATGCTTTTTTTTATTCTGTATATCTTTACCATGTTTAGATTTCCATGCTGGTTTTATCTGTTTTCCGAAAACACTCCTATTTTTGGTCCTATGTGGTCAAGACATTTTGTTTCAATATTGTTGCATTCAATGCCGTGGCATCAATTATCTGCTGGGAGCTCACTTCACAAATGAGTAAATGGCCTGAGGTAACGCAATTTGTGTTCTGTATTTAGTAGCTGCACTATCTGAACATGAGTTGCATTTTCAATGGTTCGACCTAAAGCAGTGCAGCTACAGTACATACATAGTCCCTTATTCAATTTGCTGTGAAGTTAATTCCCACTGCTGGGAACACGTTTAGCTCCATTCAAATAAATATAAATGGTCTCCTAGAACAAAGCGCTTTCACGACCGCTGGAATTTTGTGTTTTTCAGGACATGGTAAAATAAAAATAATAATTTCATAACAATTACATCACAGGCAAATGCATTATAAATAATCTGTTAGTCACGGTGTACAACATCTCACTTGATTAAACAATTAATATTCACAAGGACTGTTGCCTACCTATTCATATTAGCTATTTCTTTGATAAAGCGCAACCCATGGGAAACGTGTTAAGAGTTTTTGTGCCTGCTTTACATCCTTGTGATGTACTGTTACACTGTTATTAGCTAGCTGGTGGTTCTAACCCTGATTTCTTTAGTGAGATCAGCTGTGCTCCGTTCCTACAGCTTGCCGGCTGGAGTCTCCCATCTACTATATATCGAAGGAAGTTTGCTATGGGAGTTCAATTTTTGTATCATGTGAGTACTTCATGAATTCCTTCACAAACTGTGCCTTTGTGCATTATGAAGAAGTATCAGTCCGCATCAAATACATCATGGACGGTTTTCAGGGTCACGGACCCATGGAGGATCTGAGGTTTTCCATACCTTGTTTCTCCATACCTTTGCTCACAGCACCCTAAACGTATTGTCCTTGGACGTTCGGCAAAACTAACACTGCATTGACCAAATCACATCATATGCTCATTTTAGGACTTGTTACAGTATGTTAATTTTATTTTTCAATGAATGACACATTAGATTGCTTCAAATCCTGGATTTATTCCCCATTGGAGCACTGCACCTTTCCCCACACCCTGTGCATTAGCTAACATTTTACCTGCGTGTTCTCTTCATTGCACACTTTTAATATTTGTAATAAGAAAAATGTTGTCCTTCAGGACAAAAAAGTAAAAGAAATTGAAATTCAATGTATAAGGGTACAGAATAAAAATAAAAGCCGGGTTGTGCAGTGGCTCTGTGATAGGGAAGATACAGAGAAAAAAAAAAGCTCTTCATATTTTACTTAGAAATTACGGAAAATCCAGTGTTCTCTGTGTTGAGTGCAAACTCGCTAAAGATTGACAAGCATAAACAGGCTGTAACCTTTTAACGGAGATATGTGACATCTAATGTTAATGTTTTGGCATAATATCAGATATAAGCTCTTAAATCTGATTAAAATCCCCAATTATTGTTAGTCAGATCCTTAAATTAGTATGTCCTCATCTGAAGTGGTTTGCACTTCTGTGCTTTAAAAAATGAATACTACATTGTTTTTTATTAAAGGTTAGTGCTTTTAATGGCTTTATTTGGAATCTGAGGTTATATAACCATACATTATTAAAAACAACAAGTAGGTGACCATATAAAATATTGCAGTGTTTCATTAAGAGAAGTGAATTAAATAGAAATAGCTGTGTTAGTCCAGTTAGCGATAGTGCACAGTAAATGAGGACTTCAGGATTAGGTGAGACCTTTTTAATTTACACTAACAATTGATATTATAAGACAAGCTTTTGGGAGATCGGCTCTCTTCCTCAGTTCCACACACTGATTTACAAAATATTCCAAGATATAAAAAAACAGAATCAAAAACAGAAGATGTATAGGAGTCACTGCTGAGGGGATGGTAAATACCAGGCAGGGCAATAAATTAATGAAAGGGATAGTCAGAAATGTTAGAGTATGAAGAACCATACATCCATCAGCAGTGTGAGGCGGGTAGGGGTGCAGGGGGGGGGGGGGAGGGGAGTGTTTGAAATGTAATAATTGATAGAGAGGCAGGGAGAAACATTACACAAAATATGATGGTGTTTAAGAAACACCATATCAGTATTAAGTTCTCTTGTTTTAGTGTCAAAGAGCATTATACTTTTGAGTTCAAATGTTTTCCGTTCTTGGGTGCTTTTAAACATTCTAGGATTTCGATTTTTAAATAATTTATGGAATGATCTGGCTGTGAGAAGTGGTGTTCCTCTGGAGTGCAGTATCTTCCTTCTTCATGGTGTATTATTGTGTGTATGTGTAGGTAAATTCTGGTTTGAAGTTTTTGGCTTGCTTCAGCAATGTAACATGCTTGGTCACATTTGCTGCATTGAATCATACATACCACATTCCTGATGTGCACCAGTATAAGTGTGCAATGTTTATGACTGGCAGTGGGATCTTGGCATATATGTTTGCAAAGTTTGCAGCGTGTGTTGTTGCATGGTCTTGTGCAATTAACAGCCTCCTTTAGTTCTTTATGACGTTTTCTGTTGACTAACTTCTGTCAGAGGTTTGGTGGTTGTTAGAATGCAAGGATGGGAGGTTTGGGGAAGATGTCTTTTAATGTGTCATCTTCTATCAGCATGGGTAGCAAATGTTTTATTATTTTTCGCATTTCTCTAGGTCAGGGCTGTATGTGGACACTAGTGATATGTAGTATATATGATTCAATACAGCAAATGTAATCTCGAATAAGACATTGGTGAAACCAGCCTAAAACTTCAAACCAAAATGAAACTATTGTACACAGACACACAATAACACACCACAACGAAATAAGATACTGCAGCCCTGTGGGACATCAATTCTCACAGGCAGATCATTGCATTAATCATATAAAAATCCCAGACAAAAGTATTGTTAGCCTCGAAAATTGAGGACAACATTTAATTGTTGAATATTGGCAAATACTTAATCTTTGACAAAATATTAAGTTTGCCTTTGAAATATACAACATAATATGTATTGTAAAAATTAAAACAAAGGAAACAAGTAAATTCTCAGAAAAAAATAAATGTTTGTTTGTTTGACCTACAGATGTAGCAACACAATGTCCTTGGTGCCGTGATTTTCACTGTGCTGTTGCCACTATATTGCGGCTACTGATCTCACAGCCCCGAGGACAGTAAGCTGTCCAGAAGGATTAACTCTGCAGGGTTCCATGCATCGGAATGGGACCAGACAGCATTAATCATTTTGGGGCCATCTGCAGGAAGAGCGATACTGATACCTTCCAGATGAGCTGCGCAGTCGTGTCTCCATCTCCCCCATCAGTGAGCTGAGATGCAGATCCAGACCGTAAGCATAGGCGTCTGCAGACACAGACCGGACACGGGTGCGCAGCTCATCTGAAAAGGTAGATAGTGGTATTTTCTCCATGCAGGCTGACCTACAAAGCCAAGGATTAATGCTGCAGAGGTCCCATTCCAAAGCATGGACCCGTGGCCGCAGCATGAATCCTTCCGGGCCACAATATTCTCTTCGGCCACAAGAACAGTAAGTCTTCCTATGTATGTATTACTTTATACTGAATGCTCAAGTTGAAAATATGAACCTCATCCTTTGACAGCCTTCAGTAACATTCGAAGCAGAGATGTGTACAATATTTCTCTGGAGGACACAAATTATATGAACTTTGAGGAGAAATGTCTCAAAAATAGCAAACGCCAAGACAAAATTACCAAGCATTAATTAAATGGTTGCTATAGATACAAAAAAATGCTCGTTACATTATAATGCATTAAAATGTATTTCAGAGTGGCTTAAAAAATGCTACAAGTATTTTCTCATAGTACAGGCAGTCCTCTGTTATCCGACGCAATGCGTTAATCAAAATGGCGTCGGATAGCGAAACGTTGTAAAGCAAACCCCGTTTCCCCATAGGAACACTGTTTAAATGAAAGGTTCCCGTTCCTGAAGATATTTTTAATGCTAAAATACACAAAATATTTTACTCAAACAATAAAATTATGCTGCACACACATACATTATGATGTAAAGATTCTATTTATTGAATCCAGAACTGTATAATAAAACTGTTAGACATGTTTAAAGGCATAAATACACCACAAAACCTTCATACAGACTGATCTGGATGATTTCCCTGACTGCAGCTTTCTGATTGACATAATGTTGCAACTTTGCAAAGCGTCGTAAGAGCGTCAGATAAGCCATTTTGACGTCGTAAAACCGGCCATAGGGATGCATTGGACAGCGTCGGATAAGCCATTCGTCGTAAAGCGAAGCGTCGTAAAACGAGGACTTACTGTACAGAACTGATTTATTTAAAAACACATGTAGAATATTTCTTGGTCTGCAGCTTTAACAGAGAAAGTTAATTAATAAAGAAATCTTATTCTATATAAGCGGGTAAAGAGAAGATATTCTCCAAAATAAATACAGATGCAGGCTTTTACTAATTGCACAATTCATAATTAGTTCAAAGAGAGAGAAACAGCATGCCACAGAGAAAAACAGGAATCGACATGATCAAATGCCTAAAAGTACTGTAAATAACAGAGCTCAGCTGCATGTTAGTGGGGTTAAGCAAGCAAGTGATTAGGATTATTTATCAAAGTATCACAGCTAAAAACTGAGCATAAAACAGCACAAAATTGATCAACACAAAAATATAATTGAAAAGCACGCAATTTTTAACAACAGTGTACACTGTATGTGTTTTGTACCAAAATCGATCTAAGGTTTAAGCTGTGAGTTTCTGATAATAAGCACAATATAGAAAACATCTGGTGACCGGGACTCGTTTGCTGAAAAAGATGAGGAGACTCACTTGCATGCCGCCCCAAGAGATCATTTCTAATTTGGTAGCATCACATTATTTTGCTTACATGATATTGTGTATAATTAGAGATATTTCGGGGCCTCCTACACTACACTGGCTGACACTCACCTTATAAACGCGTCACTTGCATACATGTTGCACTGTAAGACATATGATTACTACATCACACATCAAGCGGCAGGCATTCCACTTATTGGTTTACAATAGAAACCAAACCTGAATAACCCTAGATCTACAACAAACAAAAAAAAGAGAATCTTTGCCTAGAGAAAATACTTTGATAATGGGAAATCTAGGCTGGTCCATGGCTACATGGCTGCAAGAATGAGGAAAGGAGAGTTGGGTACAAATTGGGGAGAGGGTCTCTTCAAGCAGCTGCAATCATCACAGAAAGGCTTCCAGAAAGGAAGCTACTGTATACATTACAAAGAAAGTGCTTGCTTTTGTCCTTTGCTAGTACAAGAAAAACTAGTAGAGTATAATAATGAAGGTTCAAAGAGCAACCCCTGTAATATATTTGTGTTAACTCAGTAACATAGAGATGAAGTGACGTGATTATAAGAAGCAGTTTCAAACTGGATTTAATGACAGGTGCTATAATGACAAGAAGGGCAATCATTATTTTTTCCAATACATTTACAAGACCAATGATGGGTCAGTTGTAAAGTAGTAAGTATTCGTTATACAACCATACAATTTACATTATGCATCCTGGAACAACAATTGCAAACATCTAAAGATGCACTGTTTCTAATCCCATTACACTGAGAAACATACAGCTTATTCCTTTCTCATATTATTTTCTAGGAGCAAGTTCTGCTTTTGATGACTAAAATTGTTTTACAATAATTGTCTCATTCTATGGTAATATGATTTCAGATACCAATAAGAACTCTTGAAATAACATCAGTCATCCTGTGATCAGAAATTGTTTCGATGAGATGATCCTCTTTTTTGTTTTTTTTCTAGCATCTCAAAGATAAGAAATTAAATTAACTGGTAAGTTTATCTACCCTAAGGGTTTTATACATATTTTTCTTTCATTTTCTACTTATCAGATTGTGGAGTTAGTGCACGCTGTTCAACTATGTGTCTGCATTCCTAATTTTGCTTTTATTGGAGTTTACTTAAGCCAGTGGTTTCCAACCTTTTTTTTGGTTAAAGAACCCGAAGGGAAATTTTGAGGAACCCCCAACCGTCTCTAATAGCAACTCTGTAATCAGATGCATTGTAAATTCTTCTGCATTTGATATAGTTTTCAAATTACCTGAAAATTACAGGGAACCCTTTAGGGATGTCCGATGAATCCAAGGGTTCCTAGGAACCCTGGTTGCAAAACACTGACTTTAGCTCTGAAATATGTCTATTTATTTAAGAAAAAACAGAATATATCAAAATAAATGGTAAATACTGTATAGTAAACATTCTCAAGTACACATTCTTAATCTTTTCAGTGCGGGGCGCCCTCCGGCATCTGTGGTCATCTGATTGCTTCAGCACCAATCCCATGACCGACACCAACCCCTGGCTGACGGAAATGGAAGCAGAAGAGGCTCCGTTGGAGTGATGTGCCCGATCAGTTTCTGGAAAACGTGCTGACTTATTTGGTACATCAATGGCGGTGCCGGATTGATGGTGGTGCCCTCAGTGCCACTGCATCGAGCCCCACGCTTACAGAGGCCCTGTGCTCTTCTCCACAACATTTAAACTGATTGCCGGCAGAGAGCGCAGTGCCTCTGTAAGCTTTTGGCATCTCCGCCAGCTCCTTATTTCCGGCATCTTCCGCTTGTGATGGTGTGTCGCCATGACAACACCACGTCAAATGATGCTGCAACGTCACATGTCAATGTGTCGCCGTGACATCACATGACAGACATAGCTGAAGGAAATGCTGGAGATGAGGAGCAGGAGGAGATGCCGGAGAGGTAAGAGGCTTGAGCTCTCCCCCAGCACCGAGCACTGCCAAATTCCCAGCGGGCCCTGATCACAGGGCCCTAAATATGTCGAAGGGGCACTGAAAAGGTTAAATGGTTTCAACACATTCCTATTAGTCACGTTATACTTCGGAAATTACATGTACATACATATTAGTATGGGGGCCCTTTAAATGCTTTATTCATTGATTAATCATGTAGCAGTAGAACTTTGATAAATGATAGACTATGGTGGTATTCATTATACTGCGACAGTGCAATTGGGACACTATAGCATTTCAACTACTGGTTATTTCAATGAGAGTTTCAGTGTGATAGTGCCCCAATCAGCACTATCATAGTTTAATGGATAACCTCCTACGTATGAGTTATATAGTAATAAAGGCTGTGAGACTACATGGATAATATATATACCCTCTCTACTATTGTCAATGTTTGTTTGATGAGTTAGGTTGTTGAGAGTATACATATCTAATGGAGATAGCTGTGATTGACCTTCCCTTGCCATAGAATAGGCAGGGCTGCATACAGATGTAGCAAGACTTACCGTCTCTGGAACCGCAGCTGAAAAAGCTGCTCTGGATATTGTGTCTGCGTGTGACTCTGGGGGTGGGGGTCCATGCTTCCGGATTGGCTTCCGCATCATTAATCCTCTAGCACCAGGGCAGCCAGGGTCATGTGACCACATAGCTTGCCCCGGTGTTGGGGACAGTCTCTCTTGCTACATCTGTATATGAAGAGCCATAATGTGGTGGTGGAGAAGGAAGAAGAAGGTGATGGTTTTTGCTCTAGCAAGCACCGGGTCATGAAATGTATTAATGTGTAATGATCAACTGCCACAACTGCAATAGCTACTTCTACACCGGAAATGCTGAGCTCATATTAGTCCTTTTTTGCATTTCATCCACAAGGCTTAACACCAACAACTGGACAACAAATAAAACACAAGCAAATGATATTACAGGTCAGCCAGGGGCCATCACCTACCTGGTTGCAAAGTTGTAGATTGTGCTTTAAGACATTCTGCAGAAAATGTCGAAGGGTGGCCAAATATTAGATATGGGGTCGCCAAATCCAGTACAAATCCACCAACAGTTAATGTTTTAATGCTTCAGCACAGGTGTCTCGATCAGTGGCTCTGTCAGAATGACTGAGCCACCTGTGATGAAGTAGAGATATCCCCAATACCTGGCCTGTTGATGGAGGACGGGAGTTGCCCACCCCTGTACTAGAGGTCCTGCAAATGGTATTTTAAATAACCTTTCTAAGAAACTGAAAAGTAGCAACATGTAGTAGTCCTTGCAAAGGATCTGGGGCTCAAAGGGGTGTTGTAAAAACACACAGGAAAAGGAAAAGGAGGGGTTGGTATTTCTTCCCTTTAGCTTATTTCTTTATATCCTTGGATAAAGGATAAGGGTATTTCTTTAAATTCTTATTGTGATTGCATATTCTAAAGGGGTGTACCCTTGCAATGTATCCATAAACCACATACAGTTGAAAGGGCTAGTTCAGGGGTCTCCAAACTCAGTCCTCAAGAGCCGCCAACAGGCCATCTTTTATGGATATCTCTGTTTCAACACAGGTGGCTCAATCAGTGGCTCAGTCAAAGTCTTTGATTGAGCCACCTGTGTTGAAACAGGGATATCCATAAAAGATGGCCTGTTGGCGGCTCTTGAGGACCGAGTTTGGAGACTCCTGGGTTAATGAGGATGACGCCTACCTGGTCTTTCTATATGAGAATGGGTAGAAGACCAGCACAATTAATGACGTTCAAGATCTCCTATACAACTCTAACAGTTCAAAAACAAAGCCAGTATGATGAGTCAATACTCAAAAAGACTCACGTGTTACTTTGCTGAAAGTCCTTTGAATGAATAAGTATCTTCAGTCGCTTGCAGGGTCCATCCGGCGTGCAGATCCGCAAAAAACGGGAACAGGGAGAGCGCAAAGAAATCCTGCAAAGCACAATCGGCGTAATGGAAGGAGAGAGGGTGACACTTGAAAAAAGATCCAATTTATTGCATCATGTTAAAAAACGGAGGTACAAGGCTTCCACCGACATGTTTTGCGCAAAGTGCTTGATCACCCTGAATAGTACCGGTGACTTTCACAAGGCAACGGTGATCAGGAATCAGGGTTACCAAGGAAAATTAAAAAGCAAATAAACTAAATACATGTAACAAATTCATATTAAAACTTTCTTTGCATTGATTTTTAAGCCCATATAAGTTTGATTCCTATTCTATATTCAGTTTGTATATTCTTTCAAAAGTCTAAAACATTATAATGTACTGATGTCTGAAGCATATGTCTGCATTGTTAGTAAGTATAAACATTTAAAAAATACATTAAGAATATTGCATGTTACAGTGCGTCTATAGTATTTGTGGCAATGTTTTTCAAATCAAATTTACATAATGCCATTATCACAGATGGCATGCATTATTAAACAGAAAACATAAATTTAACTAAGCATAAACAGTCAAAATGAAATTATGGATTTGTCTTAGAAGGAAATTATTAGCAATTATAATGTCTGATATTAATAAAGAAACAATCTTAAAATAAGGATTCAACATTAACATTTAAATATATAAATCTCTATATTTGTTTTATTTTGCTGATTATATTGAGTATAAGCCCCCACTGAATCCCACTTCTAGAAATTAGAAATCATATTTTTAAACTGTCCAAATCAAGTTCATATCTAAAGCATAAGATACTACTTTATGTGGCATATGTGTGACAATTGGACACAATAAAGCCAATTTCTATGACGTATTCAACTAAAGGAAAAGTGTCTCTTAATATGTTACTGTATATATTCCATTCTTTTGTTTCATAATATAAGTTAACCAAAGTTCTGGGTAACAGATGGGCAATACGATTTCTAGTAGAACTGTACTGCTATAAAAATAAATAAAGAATCCTCGGGCGCATGGAGATCAGACCACTGCGGGGAGATGTATATGGCTTATCCATCCTGCAATTTGACGAAGGAACCGGCACTCCAGGGTTCTGTGGAATACAAATCTTTTTATACCACGACCCCTGAAGTGTTGGCTCCTTATTCGAATTGGAGGACGCATAAGCCATATGTACTCGTGATACAGTCTTCAGGATAAATCTAAAACTTGTATATTTAAACGATTGCTTCAGTTGGCACTCCTATACTGCGATAGTGTGAATACAAATATAAATTCATGAAAAATTGTGAAGTGATATGACTATCGAAAAACAAATTACAAATATTCTTCAAAGTGCAACTCTATTAGAATAAATGACATATAAAAAGGACCATCTGTGGGTTATTTACAATTATGTGATAACCTTTATTCCCGTGCATGAATATAGTGACACTCGTGAAAGAATAAAATGAAAAACATTTCACAAAGTGAACACAAACAATGCACAAATTTATGTCGCTCCGACCCTAAGGGGAACGGTCTCCAAAGTTCCACCCAAAACTTAGCTTTTCTCCAAGGCAAAGGGAGCGTACTACAAAGGCACCGGAAATAAAAAAATAAACACAATGTAGCGTAATACATTCAAACAATACATATGCAGAGAGGTAGTCGTCTGGAGTCTACTCAAATTTTCGTCATTTTAAAATGGCCTATCCAAAACTGTGGCATTTCTGTGTGTTATTGGTGTCTGGTCAGTTGAAGTAATCTCAGGGAATCTGATAAAAATGTAAATAATGCAGACGGTAAAAATTCTACTTACACATACTGTATCAAATAAAATGAGTGGAGTATACACAATATGTCACATTACACGAGTGGAATATCTCACAATGTAGACATTCTTTAAAAACATTTACAAGACTCTTTAGGCAAAACACAATCTCCCAAGTCGCAGACAAGCTCCGGTCTCACCGCCTCCGTGGATAATGGCGTCACACATGATGTCATTCGCCCTTCCGGTATCGTCCATCAGGCAACAAGGGGAACAAGAACGTGTCGCACTCAGTCAGGATCCACGGAGTCAACACGTTTCACTGCCAGACAGCTTCCTCAGGAGTCAATGGACATACAGTACTGTATAGTATTTATGTTATTGTGTTTTTTATTTTTATTTTCCCGGTGCCTGGGTTTTCTCCACTTTCCTTGAAGAAAAGCTAAATATCTAAAACATACCTATATTGCTTCATATTATGACTTTAAATTATCAATATCAATAACGAGTAGCACTCCAAGGTCACAAATTATCAATAACGAGTAGCACTCCAAGGTCACTTATCAGCAGTATGTGGTTTATACAAACAGGGGAAAAATAATGCTAAGGGAAACAGGACAAACCAAGGTCCACTGCAAAAATTGCAGTGCTATATGCAAAGAGAAATCGTGGAAGGAGACAAAAAATAAACAGGGGCCAAATAGTATAAAGGGAATAGAAGACAACAACCAAGAAGGTAGCTGAAGATCAGTAGAACTGGGAGCCTGGTTAAAAAAAAGAACAGGGAAAGTCGCAGCGCTAGGGAAAAAGAATAACCTGAGTCCTGACTTTAAACAGAAAGTTTGACAAGGGAGAGTGCCTCTTACCTTCTTTCCAGCATCTCTTCATCTCTACGATGTTGCGGGATCCTGTTGCCATGAAGTCGCGACGTCATATGACGCAGCAATGTCACTGAGATGAGGAGATGTTGGAGCAGGTAAAAGGCTGGCGCTCTAACCGCTATATTCGTGTGGGATTTTATAGCCAAACTGCTGGCCTAATGGACTGTTCCGGTTCTTACCAGTCCTGGGTCTTAAACTGACTCCTCTGTGCACCCCTACAGGTTAACGAGGAGCTCTGCAGGAGGGATTCATGGCATACTAATGTTATAGGCATCTTCCCTTGAGTTCAGCACCCGCAAATATTTAATACAGATAGTGTACAGTGCTAGTGTACTTTTTGTTTAAGCAGTAGCTGTAAATGATGACATTTGTACGTTCCAATATCTAAGCCCTGCAAAGCTCCATGATAAAAAATAAATAAATGTGAATAAATGAAATATTAAGACACTAATACAATGGCCTTTTTTAAAAACATTTAATACAAGTGACAGTAGGTATTTTTGCTAGTTACTTAACCTGATAGATAGCTTTTAATTAGTTATTGTTAAAATGTACCCGTTACAAATCATAGCAATTTCTTTGTACCTTCACTACTACAAAATATTTTTTGAATAATAGCTTTTACAAACAATATTCATGTTTTATTTACAATTAAGGTGTTAATTAGGAATTCATGCTTAGAAGAAATAATGTACTTCTAGCAATTACCATGTTGGGTGTGAGTGCAAATAAATCATCTTGCCACTGCCATTAAAATTTGAAATTCATTTACCAACACAGCTTGCAGAAGAAAATCAGTTAAAGCAAAATAAAACTAGCACAATAGCTTCAAAACAATTTGTTTTAATTTACGTAAATAAAAGTGACATGTGTGTGCTATTAGTCTGCTTAATATACAATATCGAGACAGTATAGAAAATCGGATTAATATGTTGATCAAAAGAAACAATGTCTGAACTTACAATTTGCTTGCAAATCTAGTTTAATAAAAAAATAACAACATTTAAGAATAATCTTACAAAATTAAAACAATCTTTTACCCCAAGAACAACATTATTTCCTGTGAATTCTCATTTTTTTCTTTTTTGTCTAATTAGAGTTTAATACTAGACCTAAAAGGAGGGTTATGGATTTTTTCTTGTAAAGAGGTATAAATCATCTATATAAATACTTTTAAATGTAACCCATCCAGAATCTTGATTATATTTACTAAGGTCAAAATTGCAATGATTCAGTTCGGCGCCCTGTCAGTTCCCAAGATATTATTTACTTTGTTGTTAACAAAATAAAGTGTCCGCCAGTATAAAACAAACAATAGCTGTGGTCTTATAGCTCTAATAATGTTGCTGCTTTCTATGGACTTGTTGAAAAATTACTGATCAAGCAGCTATGATGTCAAGAGGTCTCGAGTTACCCCTCGGTACCTAGCCCACTCCCCACCCCCAATAAGATGCAGACTCCTGAATTGGGATAAAATGGCCATAGCATTTATTAAAACAACATAATCCAAATAGTAGTGCCAGATTGCCCGCATAGGTGATGATCCCCTGTGTCACCTTTGATACCCAAGAACCCACCAGCCATATCAGGAAAGAATTAAATGTATAATGAACCAGCATCCAAACTAGAATGACATCGGCAGTCCAGCCACCTTAGCATAGAATAGCCACACCTGCCCCCTTATTAAAACTGGATCACTGATCCAGCCTTTCCACATGCAATCTAAACACTACCCTACGCTAAAAGCCAGGCAAATTTAACTGCTACAATTTTCCTGGATCCTTACCAAACCCGAGCTCTCTCTGTCCCAAAGACCCATATTAAAGATGTCCAGGGCTATATCTGAAAGATGAACAGAATCCTCCTTGTACAAACCCGATTTTTCAACCTCCAAGTTCTTGTACCTTGAAGAGATTCTTCCCAGACTCCTTACAAAATTTGACACCCCTTGTTCAGATTTCTCCTACTTTCTTTAATCAGTTTGACATCCCATGCTCCCTGACAAATCTGCCTTGCCGCTACCTCAGAGAAGATCAACACTGCAGAACTGAATGCCAAATATATTTGAGCTATGTCCCTCTTTATTGCAAAAAAAGAACTGTCGGTCCACCTACTAGATCGTTTCCCCCCACATGTAAAATTAGAACCACAAGGCAAGTGACCTCCTGATTCTCAATAGCTCTGGAAGTGTTTGAGCACATCGCATGTCCCGAATGCCCCAACCATGATACCTCAGCCACCGACCCTAATATCCCCAGCTGCTTTCCGTATGGCCTACAAGCCACCCTCTCCTCTACCCAATGAATGTAGGAATCACTACATACCCAAACTCTGCCAGAGTAAGGACCTATAAAATAGGGGAGAGGGGCACAATGACAAGATTTATCACACCTCCAAGTCAACACGAATGTAACTCTAAAGCATTGCCACAACCACTTGCCAAATCTCCTTATCACCGCCTCCCCTAGACCCAATCTAACTTAACCATTGTACTGAGTGCATCTCTATAGGGAATCTGTTCTTCTTTGTTATCCCACTTGACCCAGCTTTGCCGCCCCTATTCTAAAAGAGTGAGCAGCGAAGCCTGCCCGGGTCGAATCCCTACTGCTGTAAAGCCCTTCTAAAAATGCAGGAATTGTGTAAGAGGTGACACATCAAAATGAACAAAAATGGGCCCTTGAGCGAGGTTCCACTAAATAGCGGGCGAAGGGAACCCCCACCCCCGAAGCCTGCTGTTCAGTCTTGAATCTCCTAACAAAAAACCTTACTGCTGTTTGATCCACCGACGCATTCCACTGTAAACTTCCAGACCTCAAACTAGAAGCCAAAACTAACTCCCAAATAAATGCTAACACAAAGGAGTCCTTAAACAAACCCACCTCAAAACTAGAAAAACACACTGCTGCCAGTGCCACACATAGCCGTACTGCAGGCCCAGTCTCCGAAGTTGTTATTTTTGTCCAAGCCAGAAGCATCCCTTAATTCATACAGTTTACAGAAAAAGGATATAAATGCCAGTTTCCTTTACATAGTACCAGGAGAGACCCCTTGCTCTGACAGCCCCATAGATACACCACCATGCCCCCAACCTGCTCCTCATAAGCCTTTGGCGCTCCAAAGGCTTCAAGAAATTTGCACCAATCCCTCCAAGCCTCCTCGTATGATGCTGTGGCCAGGGCCGCTTTATACATTAGGCCGACTAGGCACAGTGCCTAGTGCCTACGGACCTTTTAGGACCTACAATATTTCACTTGAAAAAAATACCTAAACAAAAAAAATCACAAAAGAAGAAAAAACAGCAAATTTTTATTTCAAATGCCTTCGAAGTATCGATACCTTTAAATATCGAAACAAAAGTATTAATGCCAAATATCGCTATTTTCGAAAGAAACAAGCAAACAATGAAATTAGCATCAAAATGAGTAAAAATATCGGACACACAGGCCTCTAGAAATAAAAGTGCCTAGGGCCTATGAAGGTCTTAAAACGACCCTGCTGTGGCCTTTAAAGCCCCGCAAGTTGCTGGGGCCAACAACATCATTATCAATTCCATCACTGTGCCAAACCCAGGCTCCACAAATGATACTTTCTCATGTGTCGCTCTTCATCTGGCTCTAGTGCCAGCTCCCGGAACAACCCCACCTTTTATCGAGAGTGCATCAGGTATGTTATTCTCCATCCCCGGAACATGCTTAGCTCTAAAATAAATGTTCCCCATTAGGCAGAGGAGCACTAATCTTCACAGCAGCAACTAATCGTGGGCTGAAGGAGCAGCTCAGTGAGTAAAGACACATTTCAAAAACAATTACATTGAATTTGAAGCAAGGGGACCTTGTTCAATTCCTGGTGTCAGCTCCTTGTGACCTTGGGTAAGTCACTTTAACTCCCTGTGCCTCAGGTATCAAAAATAGATTGTAAGATCATCTGGGCAGGGACCTGTGTCTGTACTGTACAATTCATATGTGCTGCGCACCACATACAGTACTATACTTTAATAGTGAAGCACTTTGAGTCCCATTGGTAGAAACACACTATATGAAATAAAGTTATTATTATTATTATTATTATGCTAGCTGGAAATGTATTGGCATTTTAATTTTTAATAAATACATTTAATTTAAAAAAAAAACTGTCAACACCAGTGCATCCATCTACCTAGTCCCAGACACCTTTTATGGATATTTGATTCTAAAACTCCTACATATTTTAATTTAAAAAATATTTATATTTCCACATAGTTAGACCTTTTGGATAGCTTAGCAGGGTATACAGTGCTGCTATTTTCTGTTTTGTTTTTCACATGTATATGACTTTATGAGATTGTAGAATATTTAGCTGGCATATAGAACCGTAATTTTGAGAATGCCAATGTTGGAGCTTCTATTCCTACAGTAATTAATGTTCACCTCAAACCCATCAAGCACACTCCTTAGAAATTGCAAAGATGTAATATTATTCTAGGGACATCACGACTTTATATTTGTGAATCTATGGCATCGTGTAAAGAACTTGAGTCCATGTAAACTGAAATAAGCTGCACCAGCAATATGCACGGAGGCCGCAACTCAGGGCTTACGGCACACACTTCATAACTGAACCCTAGAGAGAACAGAGGACAATGCTCTTACCAATGCCGGCACGGAGGCAGCAGCAGCTCCAGCAGCTTAAAGCCGAGGAGACACGTTTTATCACAGAAGCAGCCAAATGAAACATATTTCCTTCCTTTTTTTTGTTTACATGGCAAGCAGACTACATATAACTCTACATAATGGAGTACAACATAAATATATTATTATAAAAGAAAAGTTGTTTAATAATATATTTTGAGGCCATTATTAAATAAATGTTATTACATGTGCATGTTGGTGCAATCGTCCTAAAATAATAAGAGTATCAAGTAAAAGACAACATAAGCCAAAGGGAGAACATGCACCGAAGAGCTTATGATCTAGGTGGTACATTGGTAAATGTACAAACACAGTAGGAGTACATTGCAAGGCTGCGTGGTCAACTGCATGTGGGGTAAGTAATGAAGGCTTAGATTATTTAATGTGATGCCTTTTTAGAAGGTGAATTTTTAGCTGGGTTTTAAAATGGAAAAAGAATGGGCTTGATGAACATTGAGTGAGAAAAAGTATGAAGAAATTAGTCAAAAAGATTGAAAACATGGGAGGGCTCTAGTGGTGGAAAGGTGCAAAATTGAGACATCCTTTGGTCAAGCATAAGAGGCAAATCGGTGTGTGTATGAACAGATCAGAGTTGAGATATGAGGTGGGGTAGAGGAGTGTAGAGCCCTAAAAGGAAAGGAGGACACTTTTTCAGTTTAAAAGTAATTAATAGGAAGCCCAGGGAAAGATTTCAGGTCAGAAGCAGCTACACATCTAGAAGAGCAGGAGATGATTCACGCAGCAGAATTTTAAAGGGATTGTAAGGGAAAGAGGTGATAGGCAGGAAGTGAGATTACTGTTGCAGTAATCATTACGAAAAGACAGAAGGCATTCATTAGCGTTTTTATTAGTTGAGGAAAAGTAGAAGAGGCGTATCTTTGCAATGTTACGAAGAAAGAAATGGCAAGACTTAGGGCTCTATGCAGTAAGCGCCGAAAAAGTCCTCTCGCCAAGTGTTCCTTATCGGCGTGATTCTGCCGATTTTCCCTCGCCGTATGCAATAAGTGCCGAATCCCTTCCGAATCAAGCCAAAAACATTTGGTCCCACTCTGCCGATGATTTGCCGATCACACAAAGGTGTATCGGCGTGCATGGCGGGGTGGTGTTAGGTTCGCCAATGAAACTTCTTGCTGAATCTGCCGAAGCAAGCATGTTTTTGATTGAGCGGCCCATTTAAAGGCAGCGTGTATTTTTATTCATTCTCTGTGTTGCTGGGAGAGAGAGAGAGAGACAGAGAGACACACAGAGCTGGCCGATTTACATATTTCATATTGACTGAGAGAGTAGTTGTGTATTGTGAGAGGTTTGTCCTGTGTTGTTTTGTTAACATCTGTGTCTTGTTTTCACTTTGTAAGTGTTCAGTGCGATTGTCTTTAAATTTATTTTCTGTTCTTTGTGAGTGCTATAGGTATGGCCGAAAGGCGTGGGAAGAGTGATGCTGGTGTGAGTGGTACTGGTAGTCGTGTGAGTACGCGTCTGAGTGAACGTAGGGTTCAGGGGAAGTGCTGTTGCTGCAAGTGCGACTGGTGTTGCTGGGAGTGCGAGTGCTGCTGGTGGCTCTATTGCTGGTGCTGCTGTGGTGTCTGATGCTGGTGCTGATGGGGTGTCTGTTGCTGGTGCTGGTGGAGTGTCTGCTGCTGGTGCTGCTGGTGTGTCTGGTGGTGGGGTGGTTGGTGGTGGCCCGCTTTTGAAGTCTCTTCCATTGGCAGAAGGAGAGTCCAGTCAGCAGCAGCCAAGCTCTGGGGCTGCACGTGTTCGGAGGAAACATCTGGAGCAGCCACGTAATCCTCGTTTCAATGAAGAGGAAAACAGAGTTCTTGTCACAGGGATTTTGGAGCACTATGACTCTCTGTATGGGCATTTACTAGGTAAGTCTATTTTTGCATTGATTGTTCAAAGACATTTCATCCTAGGTCATGTGAGATGTCTTAAAATCAAACTATTATTCTCTAATATCTATCAATTAAAGTTAATTGTTACACACATATTCCTTCATGTTTTATAACGACCATAACAATCAGTCTAAAAAGTTTGCCAAAGTTCATACAATATTCATGCAAGCTTCCTTAGATTTGTATGTTTACACGTAAATGCTCATGTGCTACACATATTCAACCTAAACCACCATGTTTGGTATCTCTTGGAACAGGTAGCAGTTTAGGAAACTGCTCGTTTTTCTAATAATAATTAACGTCATATATTTTGTATGTATTTCAAGGACAGACAAGTTCAGCATCCAAAAAAAGAAATGTGGGAGCAAATAACATTGGCTGTGTCTGCGTGTGGGAATCATGTCAGGGACCGGGCGAATTGTCGGAAGAGATTCGATGATATCAGGGCAAACTTAAAGAAAAAAATACAAGCACAACAGATGCATGCTTCTGCCACTGGAGGTGGGCCACCAGCACAAGCTCTAATCTTAACTCCATTGGAGGAGCAGATGCGGGAAAAATTTCTTCCTGTCGTCGTGGAGGGTTTGGAAGGGGACAGAGATGTCGGAATTTATTCGGCTCAATTTCTAGCAGGTGACAAATGTTACTGTATTACGCGTGTCGTATGTTACAGTTCTTATCTATATTTACGCAGAAACGTATACTTTTTAACAATATAGGCATACCTACATATATATCTGTATATATGTCTCTCTCTCTCTCTCTATCTATCTATCTATTTATCTATCTATCTATCTATCTATCTATCTATCTATCTATCTATCTATCTATGTAAATATAACTGTATGCTCATCTGCATGTCTAAGGCAGGTCTGCAACCCCGCCCTTCACCATTATCACCCAGCACACAGCACTTCCACTGCAGCAAGGGATTCTGGGAAATGACATGCAAATGAGCACGCAGTGCCACTTTTTGCTTCAAAAACCATTTTTAACATGGTTCCCTATATATATATTTATTTATATATAGTTGTCCTACAATAACCAAAAATAATTATATATATATATATATATATATATATATATATATATATATATATATATATATATATATATATATATATATATATATATATATATATATATACATATATATATATATATATATATATATATATATATATATATATATATATATATATTTATGTGTGTTTGGAAACATGTATTGGCTCAGCTATCGTGGATGACATCATTATGAGTAAACATACACAACTTGACCTGCATGAAGGGAATATGTGTATTGATCTTCCAAATAACACACACTGCAACCTTCTACCTTACAAAGCATTCAACATCTTTGCCCTATAGTTCAAAGCTGAATGTATGTGTGAATCTTTGTACAAACAATGGGTTAACATGCATAACCCCAAAGCACACCCGCACTCATTCTTTGTCACAGTAATGTATAACTTCGTTATACTGTGTCTGTGCACACAAATGCATAATTCACTTTTTCATGTATGTGTCGATACATATATACATATATACATATAATATATATTAGTGATAATCTATGTTACACCTATAAACAGGCCATTACTGCCTAATCAAGTCTTGCATGGAATATTGTGCATTCAAATGCAAACATAAATAATTTGCACAAACACATTTCGTTATGTTTGATTAAAGCTCTTTTTTCGCTTCATGTAGTATAATGTGAGCATAAATAGGAACATGTACCATATGGTATTTAATTGTGTTCATATGTAGCTCACTTCATATTTTTATTTTGCTCATGTACCGGTGTGTGAAACCAGCTGCAATTCATATGTAATCACAGCATAGAGGTGAACAGAGGGGGTTGGGTCGGGCACAAAACCAGATCACAGGGTCATGGTAGGGTCAAGTCTTGTGGGACGGCTTCCAGGTGGTAGAACCAAATAAAAGGTCAGGGTGGTGTCACGTCTTTGGGGAGGGACTACAGTTGTTACAAGCTGACAAGGTGATCAGAAGTTCATCACATTCATTTGAAATGGTAATTATCTGAATAATTTCACCCCCCAGGCCACTATAGATGAAAACGTACGTTAGTCATTCGTTCAGTCATATCTTATTTTTACCTTACAGATATGCCAACTTATCATACCAGTACCATCTGTGAGCGACACACTGCATGTGTTGATGAGTGTCAGCCACATTGAGCGCTACACCTGCTTCTCTTAAATGTTCAGACAGATCACTAAAAACATTCATTCACATTTCCACAATTAGGTACTGAATTATAAGCAGAGTCAACTTTACTGTCATGGCAGTGATGTACATTATTATTGTTAGATTACTACACAACATATGCAGTGTATGAACAACAGAACACTTAATTTTACAACGCATTCATGCATGAACATTTTATGTTGTATGGTGTTTAAAATAAATGTGCCGATTAGGTTCACATGAACATTTGTTAAGATGGATAATATTCAGATTGGCCGAACCATATAATTGTCATTTCGTTATGTGATGCTGATATTTAGCCATAACTACTCCCACTACAGATACTTCATGTTAATTATGTACACATGACAATTAAATTCTGATGTTATTCTTCTATATAGTTGCTCCTGCAGCTCCTGGGTCACCTGACACTGAACATGTCTCATCACCTTGCTCATCAAGGTCATCATCAAGAATGGAAGGTGAGTGTATGAGGTGCAGCGCATATAATGTGTACATTTGAATAATTTCATTTGCCATGGAAAAAAAATACTCACATGTAATAAACTTCACATCAGTTATTGTCACAGAAGATGTAGTGTTTCCTGACAACATGTATTGTGTGTGTTTTAAACTATCAGCTAGGAGTTGTTAGGTTACAACAACCTTTAATTCATTCTTCTTTCACACTGAGTCGAAACATCATTGTTACTTCAAGCATCATCTTTTAATTGGACAGAAATTATAAATTATGGAAACATGTTATGTGTTACACTGAGAACAACTATCATTATAGTGAAAACAAAGTGAAAGTTCCATGGCAGTTCATAATGTCTTTCTTTATTTGTAGAACCAGATGTTGCCGCTCAAGGACAAATTCACTCAAGTGACCATGAAGATGTTCCCACTCCTGGATTAACCCAGCATTCAAGTCCTCCTGCTCGTGACACCTACTCAGCTATTGCAGCTTCTGAAGAACGAATCTTGGGCGAAGAAAATCGGCGCCATTCAGAAATGATGTCAGTGCTTGAAAGGATGCTGTCACTGCATGAAAGGATGCATGAAAGGTCAATATCAGAACTGTCACAAATTCAAAAAGTCATCATCCAAGTTCCTAAAGAAATCCAAAATGTAAACAGGACATTACAAGCACTAGTTCTCAATGTAAGCCAATCAAATCAGTTGCGGAGTATAGCAAGAGAACAACAATTCCACTTTACCCCATCAGAGGATGGATCTTTACATGCTGCTACTTTTTCTCCTGAGTCATCAGTTCTTCATTCCCCAGTTCTGGATGATACCGGTACAGTAGGTGCAAGTTCTGTGCAGGTCCCTGTCAACATCCAACCGCTTACATCTGTTCAAAATATGGAACCGACACCTACAAATGAGACACGCAAAAGAAAGTTAGGGCAACAATTACTAATAACCAGCTTTTGGAAAAAGATTAAAACACCAAAACAAGAAAGTGCTCCACCATCAGTCTTGCAATGTTTATCAACTGTTTCACAACTGCCACAGCCCACACCCAGTGCCCCTGAAGTGCCACAGCCCACACCCAATACCACAGAACTGCAACAGGCAAGTACAAGTCATACAGTTAAGGCAAGAGTACTTGGGAGAGGGAAAAGGCAAACACAACAGCCAACAAGCAGGCCTGTGACTCGCTCTCAAAAGGATAAACAAAAATAAATAATCACATTCACTAAATTTGTTGGTGTCCTGGTGTTGTTTAATGCAGACTATTTCATGCATAGTGTATGTATGATCATGTACAGATGCTTGATAACATTCAAGTATGTCCTAGTACACATGATTGTTTAGAAATGCTCACTGACTGAATGAAGGCATATTTGATAACATATGAGTATGTATTAATCATCAGTTGATTAATGGTACAACATTATTACACACTTGGCATGATATTGGAAGATGACATTCACTTAGCTCTTGTTCAAGATGAGATGTGTGTGGGTTATTTTGGTAATGTAGATAGTCATTTCATGCTAATATTAGTGTCATACAACTTTAAGTAAGTACCCATAGAACAGTATACATTTTTATGTTATGTTTTCTCGTGTCTTAACTCTGTAAGACATTACTTACCTTAATCTTCTTTCATAGTTCATAATGTTGGCATGTGATCATGTATGATTTTTGGTTACAATAACAGATCTGTCAGTGTGTATGAATATATCTGTAGTCTCTCTGTATCTCTATCTATATATGTATATACACACACACACACATACTGTGTGTGTGTGTGTATACATATAAAGATATATATATATATATATCTATGTATGTATATTTATATATATTAACTGATAGAGTTCAAAAACCATTTTTAACATGGTTCCCTATATATATATTTATTTATATATAGTTGTCCTATAATAACCAAAAATAATTATATATATATATATATATATATATATATATATATATATATATATATATATATATATATATATATATATATATATATATATGCCACTGTTGTCAGCAAACAGGCCTTGTGTTAATGAGATATAAATGTTAGGCCACTTGCTAAAATTATGGTATCAGTATGATTGAGCCCCTAATTCACTCAGCTGTATTTAACTTTGAATATGATTACAACAAGGCCTACTTACACACATCAATGCCTTTAGTTTAGCACTCTATATATAATATATATATATAATCTGAATGAACAGTACAGGCCTTCATGGCTGCAAATAGGCCTTGTTTGTTGTTAAATACAACTTCTACACAGCTGACTCAATTAGGCCCTCAAACATACTCACCCAGTAAGGTTATAAACTGTAATGAAGTGTTAAGACAATTAAAACAAGGCCTGTTTTATATATATAGAGAGAGCAACGGTAAATATTACTGTATGTTCATTTGCATGTCTTATATATATATATATACACACACACACAGACATATATATATATATACATACTATATATATACACACACACAATATATAGTTAATTATATATATAGATATATATAAATATATATCAACATATATATTTATCTAATTATATATATTTATATAGATATCTATATCTATGTATATATCAAGAGAGACAAACAGAGACAGTCAAAGAGAGAGAGAGAAACAGAGAGAGAAACAGAGAGAGAAACAGAGAGAGAGAACAACAGAAAAAGAGACAAAGAGAGAGATGTGTGTGTATGGTTAAATCTAGCTAAGTGTAAGCAGAAATCTGTTCATCATAGCACTGTAGATGTTTTCACACACATTGTTATTCTAATTAAAAGAGTCAAGTTGTTTTGCACATGTTGATTGCCTAAGCCGAAAGTAAAGTTTCGATTCCTGAGAAAAAAGTATCTTTCACAAAGAGCTTCAGTCAAATATTGTAACAAATTTCTTGTGGGAGAAAACCTAGGCGTATAACTGCTAGGTTGTATTATAACCTTGGAACAAACGCGAAGATAACATGTAACTATTCACACATTCAGCAGACATCCATATGCGTTCAACTTAAGACACTGTACACTTGAAGAGAGAAGAAATGGCAGAAGGTTCCACATTGCACAGCCATCCACGTAAATCATACAAATTTATGATTTATGAAGCAATCGAATCAACGCCAGAGAAAAAGGGCAACCGTGGGCAAAATCTATGACTTGATCCAAAAGAAATATCCATACTACCAAGAACCTGACAAACAATGAAATTTTAAAACTTCAGTACGATTCACTTTATCCGCAAATGAATGTTTTGAGCGTGTCCATGATCGGCTAGATCAACGATATGGATGCTGGCATGTTGCGCCATCATTTAAACTTACCATGGAACATGGAACATATCTTCTGTTAAATAGCATATTTTTGCCTAATACCAGTTACACTGAAGCCGCACCGACTGTCGTGTCTGCTGATATACCTGCACCCTCCATTCATTAAGACCAGATGCAAGATGGACATAACTACTATGATATGTATCCAAACTTATATGGGCAATACTAATGTGGATGTGAAAACAACCAACAACTGTACGTACCTCCGGACGTCTTGTTTGAAGAAGCCACTGCAGATGCATATGACGCCCTCATGGAGATGTGTGTGATTCAGGATTCAATGGTTGCCTCAACCATGGATGATACTGTTGTGCCTTCCTGGAGCGAGCAGTTGCAGCCAAATCAGTTTTGACTTCTACAAGAATGGTAAATACAAATTTCGTTAGGCCTTTACTCAAATTATATATGTGTACATTAATAATATACACCATTTGTTAGCCAAATGAGTGTGTACAGCTTAACATTGCAGACAGCCTTACATGTAGCGTGCACAAAGACATTATTTCCTATAACAATGTACTACATGACGAACCATTAGTACACATTGGTGACGGAGTCCTAAATCATAGATGATTATCGCTTTTAAAGTATCATTTCAACATGTTACACTAACTGTAACACACACACACCTCATTGTTTAGCATTCAACATATAAAAACAAAGTGTCGCCCACATATGACGTGGGAACCTGGTCACGTCCCAAGGCATCCTTAAAAAGCTTACAGATGCAAGCCCCACCCCCAACCGACATGCGCGCGTGAAAAAGTATTGGCTGTGCCCGTAGCTTATTGTTACGGTCAGTGCAGTGTGTCATGCGTGCGCGTCGGTGGAGCGGTGCGTGCACAGCGCTGGAGGACAATGTTCCTTCAGTAGGAGGGGTGTTTGCGTGCATTTCACGGTGCCTTACCATGACGTCACATGTATTTTGTTCGCTCATTGGCTGGTTGTCCATTTTTGCCGTGGGCACACGTCCGTTTAGAAAGTTTAGATATGTATGTGTGTTGAAGTGAATTTGTTTGGCTTCCATATCATAACTTTCAGCCATGATATGCGTAATGCTTGCAGCACCATTGAGGGACATGTATTGAACGCACAGCGTACACATCGTTTTGCGCATGCGCTAAGACTTAGTCCACACATTTGTGACGTGCGCGCGCAACAGACGTTGTGCGCGCACATTATTATGTATACAGGCACCGGAACAAACATATCAGTAGTAATGCCAGCAACGCGATTTGAAAAATGAGACAGTTCTGTATCTGTAGTTTTATCCTTGCAGTTTAAACATATACGTAACTTATGCGTGAATATCCACAATCATATAGAGATGTGTTAAGCGTTGTCATGCTGAGACATAGATAAATGTGCCATCTTTGAACATCATGTGTTTGCTGTATTTCACAGATGTCGAGGATGAATACATGGGACCAATGTATGATTTCAGATGGGCCAATCGTTACATTAGATGATTGTGACGACTAGCGAACAACTATTATAATAAATATGTAACAATGCTTTCAATGATTGGTGCGCAGATTAACAATCACTACATAATGTTATCCTAGTGTGCAAATATTTACTATGCACTTAATTATCATAATGATGTTGCTAAGCACTGTCGTGCCGATTTTGAGCACTTATCGGCGCTTACTGAATCTCAAATCCAATTTTGGCGGGAAAATGCATATAAAAGCCTTATCGGTGCTTACTGCAGGAGGCCCTTAGTCACAGTCAGGGAAGAGTTGAAAAGAACTCCTACGCAACATTCTTGTGAAACTAGATATAGAGATGGGTGAATTTTTTTGGATGCGCCTCGGATCGGCTGCGAATCAGTCTCAAAAATGACGATTCATCTGTCCGGATTTTTTTTTATCACTGATAATCCAATTATAGCCTACATGTTTTTTTGGTTTGTTAAACCAATATGTATTTGAAGGCCAAGTGTGAAATATTAATAATTGTAAATAATCTAGGCAGTGCTCTGAACTTGCAGAGGAATTTGACTTGTTATGAGTGTGTTGCACAAAACAGTTGTATACTGTATACTGTAAATGTAGTCACAAACATTGGAAAGTGCAATTAACTAGACCGACAGTATACAGATGCGGTCAGATTCATCTCCACCCTGCCCCGCACTTGGAGCAGATGAACCATGTGGGCTGAACCCAGCCAAGTGCCGAGCAGTGGGGAAATTCCCCTCAGTATTAACAGAGCGGTGGTCCCTGCTTCTGAATGGGACTCCCGCTGCGTTAATCCGACCAGATGCATCAGTTTGGAAGAGCTGTGCAGTGAGAGCAGAAGGAATTAGTCCCTCTCTCTGCACAGCTCTAACAGGCGATTGTGCTGTTTTTATTATTTTTTTTATTATACGATTGAAGCAGGGGGTCTCCGGAGCTGAACCACATGAATTTCAGCTCCGAGTACCTCCTGCTTCCCGAGGTACAGGTCTCTTCCGTATAGGGTGCCGATATTTCCTGCAAATTTAAACGTCCTCGCCATGGCCCACGTGACCAGGACATTTAAACAACTTTATGTGAATAAACTTTGAGTGGAGGACATTTCTGCATTTTATTTTAGTGGGTTATTCACTTATTTTCAATATTTGTTCACCATCACTAGCCTTTTTAGATGTGCAAATAATTATTTTAAATGCACTTGAGTCCCTGTTCATTTTTTAGATTCATAAGTCACTTTCTGATCACTTCTCACTGTTTAATGCAGGGTATCACTGCTTTCGTTCACCACTTTGTTGGTTTATAACACAGTACAGGTATTAACTATTTAATGTACTTGTATGAGAGCGCCACCCTGGATATTTGTATCTCTATCCCATCACTTGGCCCAACGTCCTTGTTAGAATAAACTGCACTCACATCTCTCTGTGCCTCCAATGGTCACCAGGATGTTATTGATGTTCTTACAAGGAAACTCTGCTCCTCCTTTGCTCCATGCTGATCAATGAATGATAACTCCTCCTGGCTTCAGCATTTATAGTTCACCATCATTCAGAGTATTATGATGTCACGATGAGCTCATGTGACCTCGTAATGCTGTGGTCAGCTGCCTAGCTATCTACAGTAAAGGCAGACAGTATTTTGACCAATGGGTGATGATGACAACTCCATACAAATGGCAACAGATGCAACTTAGCCTCATCCTCCCATTCTGATGTCACTGATGACCTCACACTATTCTGTAAAGTGCTACACACTAATATGTAAAGTTTTTTTTACATACCCTGGGAGTTTTGCGCATTTAAATCCACTGTCAGATCATTTATGAAAACTGAAAACTGAAACTTAAACTGTCAATAGTCACATTTAAAAAAAACTAAGTGTATATATTGCCCAAGCTATTTCATGCGTTCTTATATATCAGGAAAGGGAAGATTCTGGGGAATTTTCCATCATGTCTTTAGCAAACATATGCCATTCATTATACTGTAGGGTGGAATTACATTCCCATCTGGTAACTCAAAGCTGCATATTTAAATGGATTTCAATAATGATAATTATTTAGAAGTATGCTTTTTACCAACAATGTCAAAATAAATTTGTCTGTCCACAGCTGCAGCATAAATAGCATCAGCAAATTATAGAAAGCAAAACACTCAACTGTGTGTGACTAGTAAGACATGCTTTGATTTACTAAATAGAGCTAGGCCTTATCCTTTCTTAATGTCTATACACTATAACTCCAGTCCTCAACAGGTCAGGTTTTCAGGATATCCCTGCTTCAGCACAGATTGCTCAATCAATGGCTCAGTTCAAGAGCCTGCTTCAGCACAGGTGGATCAATCAGTGGCTCAGTCAATGACTGCGCCACTGATTGAGGACCTGTGCTGAAGCAGGGATATCCTGGAAACCTGACCTGTTGAGGGAGGGCTTGAGGACTGGAGTTGAGAACCCCTGCTATAAGGCGTGATGAGAGCATTTAGTGAAGCCCAAAGTGGTTACTGACTGCATAAAGGCAACAAAGGTGTGTTTGGATGCACAGATGTTTTTTGTTTTCTGTTTTTCCAGACCTTAAGTGAACAGATTTACATATACAGCAGACAATATGCCATGTATTTCCTATTCTGCATGCTAAAAAGGGGATGGGGATGGGGGGTGGGGTGAGGGGGGTGGTGGTGATGCACAGATAAGCTTTCTTTGATACTTTTAACAAATCACAATCTGATAAAGATGGGGGGGGGTGCAAATGTCTATATTGAAATAGTATGAATACTGTAATGATGTTGGGGCTTTTCTTTGCATCTATTTGGAATCTGCATTACCTTGAAACAGGCCCCTTATTCCATGTTCTGTGCAGGGATGTTAACTTCCCACTTTAATTTATTTATTTCAGGGGTGTCAAACTCATTTAATATAACGGGCTAGATCAGATTTAATTGTACTTCATTTGTCTCATACTGTAAGTACCATACATATTAAAAATACGCCAGCTTCTCCCCACATGCTCCCCTCTTCTCCACCTTCTCCCCCACCTGCTCCTCTCCAGCTTCTCTTGCACATCCTCCCCTCCTCTCCAGCTTCTCTTGCACATCCTCCCCTCCTCTCCAGCTTCTCTTGCACATCCACCCTCTTCTCCAGCTTTTCCTCCCCATACTCCCCTCCTCTCCAATTTCTCCCACATAAGTTCCCCTCCACACCAGCTTCTCCCCCACACGCTGTCCTCCTCATCAGCATCTCCCCACAAGCCCCAGTCCTCACCAGCTTCTCACCCACATGCTCCCTTCCCCTACAGTTTCTCCCCCAAATGCTCTCCACACCAGCTTCTCTCTCATATGCTCCCCTCCTTACCAGCTTCTTCCCCACATGCTCTCCTCTTCTCCAGCATCTCTCCCACATGCTCCCCTCCTCACGAGTTTCTCTCCCACATGCTCCCCTCCTCACCAGCTTTTCCTCCACATGCTCCCCTCCTCACAAGCTTCTCTCCCACATGCTCCCCTCATCTCCAGCTTCTCCCCCAGATGCTCCCCACCTCTCCAGATTCTCCCCCACATGCTCCCCTTCCTCACCAGATTCTCCCCCACATGATCCCTTCCTTACCAGCTTCTCCCCCACATGCTCCCATTCTCTACAGATTCTCCCCCACATGCTTCACTCCTCTCCAGCTTCTCCCCCAGATGCTCCCCTCAACTCCAGCTTCTCCCCCACATGCTCCCCTCCTCTCCACATCTCTCCCACATGCTCCCCTCCTCATCAGCTTCTCCCTCACATGCAGTCTGGGAAACTCCAGTTTCCCCTCCACTCCAGTTTGTCCCCCACCTCTTGGCTTGTCCCCCACCTCTTCAGCTTGCCTCCCACATTCTCTTCTCACCGTCTTCTCCTTCACATGCTTCTCCTCTACATGTCCCCATTTTCTCTCTCCCTCTTTATCTCTTATGCTCACCCCCCACTCTTACTCTCCCTTCTCACTCTCTTAGGCCGCGCTTCTAGTGCTGGCAAGGGAGACTCAACCGATGACATCACCCGTCGCCATTGCGAAAGTTGAATTTGAATTTTAAGCGACGTCGCTGGCTACAAGGCCAATAACGTCAGAAAAGGGGAGGGCAGAGGCACGAAGAAGCTCCTGATTGGCCGCAAGGGGAGACCGTCGCCGAAAAAAATCAAATAACAGTAAGTACCAGATTTGTGGTTGCACTGTCGCTTTGTCGCCATCGCGTGCACTATAAGCATCGATGACTCGACAATGCATTTGTTTTGCGCGACGGTCGCGTCGCCGTCGCCGGCACTATAAGCAAAGCCTTACTCTCCATCCTCTCTCTTACCATCTCACTCTTCCTCCCCCCACTCTTACTCTCTCTCCCCTCTCTTACTCCACCCCTCACACTCCACCCTCATTCTTTGTCCCCCCTCACTCTCCTTCCCCCCCACTATATTGCTGTCCCTCCTCACCCTCACTCCATCCCCCCTCACTCTCCCTTCTCACCTTTCCTTCCTCCCTTACCTCCCCAGCAGACTCCACGGCTCACAGAGCAGATTGCGCTGATCCAGAGGAGGCACAGCGGGTGGGGAGGGATCCGGTGTGTAGGAGAGACAGGAGGAGGGTGGGCGAGGAGACACGAGGTCACCGCAGCAGGCTTCCACAGCCAAGGCTCGCCGAGCCCTACTATTGGCCCGTCATTCTTCGTGATAGTCCCTACTGTAGTTAAGGCCCCTCCCCCATGCCGGCTTTTCCCCATATCCCAGCAAAGATGCACCCCTGAGCTGGCCGGAACAAAGCGTTCGGTCAGCCGGGTGAGGTCCCGCGGGTGTTAGAATTGACACCCCTTGGATTATTTATTACAGAATTTTTGTTTACAATAGCTAGGGAAATGTGGTAGGGTACAAAACCGAAGAAGGGAAGGGAAAGGGTAGGTTGGTAAAATTACTGCATCATTGTCAAAAGTTTCTACTTTTTTAATGGAAGTTGAATAATCATTATCCCTGCATCTCACTATATTGAATATAGGGCAAAGACTCTTGGATGTTTTGCAAAGCTAGGAATGAATCAATATACCTCAAGCCATATATTGTTTATAACTATTTTCTTTGTAATGTAATTGTATGTATGTATGTATATCTTTATTTGTATAGCGCCAATAATGTACATAGCGCTTCACAGCAGTAATACACGTGACAATAATATAAATAACAAATAATATAAATAACACATAATGGGAACGTGCTTCCGACATAAAAGTAATATTTTGGTGCAATTTTTTTCATGAAAGCTGGCACAGTAAAGTATTATTTGTCAGGTTTTTAAAAAAAATCTAAATTTCACACAGGAAAAAAAAAGGGGGATCAATTAGCCAATCAGAGTAATATGTTCTAGGCCGATCTATCTTGACCATCAATTATATATCTGCCAATGATCTCCTCTATAAGAATGATGAGTCTGTGGCTTTTTGCTGATTTTCAACAGTCAATCTATATAGATGGGGAGATATTTTGATATAGTGGAGTCACCTTATTGAAAGATATGTCTTTTTAATGGTGTGATTCACTAAAATGAAGAGGTCAGGGAAATACAGTGTAAGATGAAGAGGTTCTCAGTTGTGAATTACATCATCTTATTGATTCGTAATTAAATCAGATTAGCATGCATTGCTAATTATTTGTTCTTAAAAATGCCCCTTACACTACATAGCATGTGCCTTGTTGGGCATAAACATAGGGTTCTGTGTTTGAAATGCAAAATGTTGGTGCAAAGACATTATTTTGTTGCACCGGCACCAGGATGTGTCTATGTATTAATCTTAGCTGCACTATCTTTGAGGTATGTCTGTGGCGAGATGAGGGATTTATTGGGCATATTGGTACAGGTCTTGCTTGTTTTACTTTTCGTGATGGTTTTCTACGTTGGTTTTCTCCATGGTGGCGTAAGTCTGTTTGCCAGCATGTACCAAATTCTGCAAGAGTAGAAATACACTTAATTTTGTCGTTTTACAGAAAAAAAATATAAAAAATGTTTTACGCAGATGCGTCAGCACAGACCACTTTTGTGATACTGTAACCTCCTGCTGTCCGGCCTTCCTGCCTCTCACCTGTCTCCCCTACATTCTATCCTAAACGCTGCCGCCAGAATAACTCGACTCTTCCTAAATCTGTCTCAGCGCCTCCCCTGCTGAAATCCCTCTCCTGGCTTCCTATCAAATCTCGCATCTCGCACTATATTCTCACTTTTAAAGCTTTACACTCCTCTGAACCTCCTTAAATCCCAGCCCTAATTTCTCACTATACACCATCCCGACTCTTGCGTTCTGCTCAAGGATGTCTTCTGTCTACCCCCTTTGTATCTAAAGCCCTCTCCTGCATTAAACCTTTCTCACTGACTGCCCCACACCTCTGGAATGCCCTTCCCCTCAGTACCCGACTAGCACCCTCTCAATCCACCTTTAAGACCCACCTTAAAACACACCTGCTTATGAAGCATGAGTAGCTCCGTGGCTGATACTTTACACCTCATAGGCACTTACCAGAACACCCTCCTATTGTCTCTGTACGTTCTTCCTACCAATTGTGACATCCCCACTATATGAATACACCCCATGTGTGTTATGCAATACATATTCACTTGCGCTATCATTACATCTTCATATGCGCTGCTGCAAATAAGTAATTCAATCTATATGTCTATTAATGGCTGACAATTATAGCCAACCGAGAGGAGTCATTTCCTCCTTCCTACCTCCCTCCCCTCTAGAGGGAGTGTTTACATGTAATGAGCTATGATTGGCCGTCAGCCACCTCCAATGGAAAGATGGCATGGGTTACCTCGGCAACAAGAGCCATTTTAACAAGAGGAACGAACTCCTCATACCTCCCTCCCCTTTAGAGGGAGTGTCTATGTGTAATGAGCCAGGATTGGCTGCGAGCCACCTCCAATAGAAAGTTGGCATCGATCGGTTACCTTGACAACAAGAGTGAATAAAAACTTACCTAATTCACTTGGAACCCACCCCCGATGAAGCCTGTCATGGTGAAACGTACTTAGGGTACGTCTGACGTCACCATCACGTGACGTCGGCTCATCAGAGTGGTGAGGGCTTGTGTACCGTCTGGGTGCTTCGTAGACTGCATTCGTGGGCAGCAAGAGCACCCAGACTTTAGTGTCAGTTTGTTTTAATAAAGAGTTTGTGTCTATATTCGTTGAGTAAGAGGTTAACTATTTAGATAGTGTTAGGGCTGTATATATGGCTGCTCTTGACATAGATATTTATCTATACAGCTAGGATT
This sequence comes from Ascaphus truei, assembly GCF_040206685.1. Classification (NCBI taxonomy): domain Eukaryota; kingdom Metazoa; phylum Chordata; class Amphibia; order Anura; family Ascaphidae; genus Ascaphus; species Ascaphus truei. The sequence goes on from NC_134498.1 coordinate 40,331,266, forward strand.
CATTTATCCCCCCTCTTACTCTGTGTAAGTTTATAGCTATCCCCACTCAGCCTCCTTGCAGGATTTGATTGTAAGGGACTAGTGATATATCAGTATCCTTACCATACTTACCTGTGTGACACTTCTCCTACACTTACAAACCATCAAAGGGTTAAATAGACTGACAATAGGGTTTATATATAATCACCCTATGTACTACCCCACCTCTCCGGTCCTTTTATTATTTTAATTAATAATTTGTCCTGCATTTATGGTTACTCCAAACAGTTTCATTTTAAGATTACATAATAAATATTAAGTTTTAATTAGGGTGTACTCTCTTAGTTCCACTATATAGGGATTCTGCCTCTCCTCTCACTTAGTTTATAATCTATTCCCTGTGAGCACCACCCCTTCTCTATACTGTTTGGTGTATTAATCCCTCTTCATTCGCTTGAGCAGGGTATATCTGCTATACTACAACTGCAGATTGTATTTGTTTACATATATTCTTCCTACCAATTAGATTGTAAGCTCTTCGGAGCAGGGACTCCTCTTCCTAAATGTTACTTTTATGTCTGAAGCACTTCTTCCCATTATGTGTTAGTTGTATTATTTGTTATTTATATGACTGTCATGTGTATTACTGCGTTGAAGCGCTACAGATGTAGCTGCTTGTTCTCTCCCACTTGCCAAGGAAAATGTGTGGCCATCTCACGAGATTACCACGAGATGGCCAAAGATTTACCTTGGCAAGCGGGAGAGAACAGGCAGATACAGCTGTATGTACATTAATAGAACTATATAAAGACAGACAGACATACATACATACATACTGTACATACATACATACATACATACATACATACATACATACATACATACAGCGCTAATTGTGGTGCCTTGCATTTTCTCAATTTTCTTCTAATTTCCCCCTTGCCTTCATGAAGTCCTTATTCCAGTTCACAATATCACATGTCTGAGACATGTTTGCCACCCTGTCTTTCCCTATTATCCCCTAGCATACAGTGTTTGCACTGGAGCCAGGGATTCTGGGTAATGACGTGCAAATGAGCACACCGTGTCCCGTTTGGCTTTTGTTAAGAAAATCTAAAATAATTGGAGGACAGATTCAGGTCATAGAGCCCAAAGAGAAGGTATATGATTACAAAATCACTGAAGATCTGATATGTTCATCATCAAATTGAATCAGAAATGCAAAAGAACCTCTATTTATACAGTACCTGAAGTGTATTGAAAACATTTTATCCACATGGCTCAGAGACAAATCTTTCTCCGTACAGTAGATTTGAGATTGTTATTTCCTTGGAAAAGATAAAAACAGTAATTATTACTTTTGTAATGTTCCCTACTGCCAACTGCAGTCCTCAAGGGCCACCAACAGGTCAGGTTTTCAGGATATCCCTGGTTCATCACTGGTGACTCAATTAAGCCACCTCTGCTGAGCAGGGATATCCTGAAAACCTGACCTGTTGGTGGCCCTTGATGACTGGAGTTGGCCACTCCTTCTGTAAGTTATTTTGCCATGATCTTTCACATCTCCAAAACACTGCACTGTAATGAAGGGCATGTTTGGTGCCCTATAAATAAAGGATGGCAATAATAATCATTAAAATTATAATAATGCACTATATATATATCTGGCATCAAGAAAGGAAATAATGTAGTATCACCTTAAATAAAAAGGTCTACATTCTCGTGATAAGAAACAGGTGACTTTTGTACCAAAGTTCGAATTCAGCAAGTGAACGCCACCTTAATCGTGGAATCAATGGGGTTTAAAATGAACATCTGATAATGTTTTTGTTTATTTGATTTTTTTTTTTTTTTTAAATGAAAACATTGAGAAAATAATAAATGGTTTAAAATTTTCAAAAATTAGCCAATATTTAAAAAAAATAGATTTTTTTTTTTTAAATAGAAAATCAAAAATGAAGAAATACAGGGCAGTGATTTACAGTGAACAAAGCATTTTCTCTCATTTTTTACCCTAAAGGTGCCTTCAAAATGTATGCGAATTTTCAAAGAGAAATTGAAAATCTGAAACTAAAAGTGTAAATAGAATTTTAACACCCATGATCTAAATACAGTTGGTTTTAAAGCTAGTACAAATATTTGTTTTGTGAAATGCATTTCATTAATAGTGAATGAGTTTAGTGCAACTGAACATAAATAACAATCTGACAGATGGCTCTATGAAAGATGAACCATATCCAAAAGCTATTTTCCATTTCAAAGAGTAGGTTGAACAGGTTTTTCATATTACCTGTATTGTTTATGCCTGGATGAAAACATATAGTAACATTTTTATTTATGACATTTATAAATGAGCTTTTTAAGGTATCACTCACAAATTAATTTTTGAACAAGGGTTAAAATGAATAGATTTCTGATCGCTTTTTCCAGGCATATGGATATGGTAATAATATTTTAGCAATGCGGGTTAAATATTGTTATTCTGCTTTAAATGTTTCAGGAAATATTTTCAGTAATGTTTGTATGTTTTGAAGTATTCTTCTTGAAGTTTCATGAATTCAATAATGCAAGTTATGTTCAGACACAAAAATACACTTTTGCTTCTACAGTACAAAGTATACTGATTTGCTGTGGTTTAAATTTTCCCACGTTTGTGACACCAAGCTTTGAATTTCTCTCTCATTCTCTTTTTTGCCTGAACAGTAGAGATGGGTGAATATTTTATCTTTTATTTTTTTTAAAAAAAATTTGCAGCCCATAAAAGCAGTTGTTGTGGGTTTTAGTCCTTTTGGGTGTGACACCATTCCAGTATTATGTTTGTGTTATGCGTATCATATCTTTATCGTTGATATGGAAATCCTTTTAGGAAGTGTGAGATAGGATTCAGTGTGAGATAGTATCCAGTAGCAGCCACCGCCCCCCCCCCCCCCCCCCCAGTAGCAGCCACCACCTCCGGCCCCCCCAAAAGCAGCCACTGGCCCACCTACCCTCCCAAAGCCACCGCCTCACCCAGTAGCAGCCACTGAAAAGCCACTGGCCCACCGCCCTCCCAAAGCCACAGGCTCACCCGCCCTCCCAAATCCACCGGTCCACCCGCCCTCCCAAATCCACCGGACCATCCGCCCTCCCAAATCCACTGGCCCACCTAAAGCCACCGCCCCCCCCGCGCAGCCACCGGTCATGACCTGAAATCATCCACAAGGTAAGTCTGATTTTTATTTGTATTGGAGGTGTATTTTTATATATATATTGGGGGGGGGGGTATATTTTTATATGTATTGGGTGGGGATGTATTTTTATATGTATTGGGTGTTAAGTAAAAGTTGCGCGCAAATATTTTTTCCCGTGGTAGGTGCGCTATGGGTTGGGGGGGGGGGGGAGGGGGCTGCTCTTTTCATTTGTCCTGGGCCCCATGATTTCTGTACTTAATTAAAAGTCTCTTGCTCTCTCCAATCAGCAGGAAACAGATTTGGACTGGTTTGTCTATTTCTACTAAACACTGGCATGAATGAACTGGAGAGATGATGGCCACCACAGGAGTATGAACTTTCACAAGTATGTGGAAGTTTTAAAAATGTTGCCAAACTCCAACAAATTTGTACATCTGTAGTTGTGGTCAGCTTATAATAATTTTACCATTATAGATGTATACTTAAGCATTGCAAAAATAATGTAAACTGTGAACGTGATAAAGAAAAAATGAGTGTTTTCGCTACACACAAGAATTTCTAATTGTCTGTAGTTCAACGAGGCTCCGTTTGTCAAATTTTTTAAGTGCAAGTTACAATTGTACATAAGCTGTGAACAAATGCTATCTAATGCATTTTCATTTTAGCAGACAGTGTTCCCTTCTGAACACAGAAAGCTGCAGTGTTCACATGTTTCATTCTCTTTATGTTTCCATTCAGCTGGAAATAACCCAGAAATATTTAAGGACACAATAATACAGATTGCATTGTGTAGCACTCTTGGGAGTAAACAATGTGGGTATGTTTGTTTCAAGTACACAACTTGTTCAAATGGCTCGGTACTTAGAACACAGTGTGTCTCCATTACATTTAAGATTAATTTTGCAGCTGTAGCAATGCTGTGTTAGGGCTGTTATATACAGTGTGTGGACGTGCCTGTGCGAAGGCGCGTGCACATGCCGCACACGTTTTGTGTGTATACTGTGTGCGAGTGTAAGGTACTGTGTGTGTGTGTGTATGTATATGTGTGTATGTGTATGTATGTGTGTGGGTGTTTAAATGCGTTTTCAAATAAATAAATAAATGAATCCTTTAATAATATTTTTAATAACATTGTACATACACACACACACACTGCTGCGGCCAAGTTTATTCGAGCATTTGCCCGTTCTTGGCCGCAGCAGTAGCCTGGCGCGCGCCCGAGTGTGACGGGCGCGCGCCGAAGCAGCGGAAGAGCGCCCTCCGATCGGGGCGCTCTCCCTACCGCTACCGGGTCCGCCGGGTCCCCCGGAACCCCCTGCCGCCGTCCCGCAGATCGCGGGACACCAGGGCTCCCTCGGGGAGCCCTGGAAGCGCGTGCAGGGGGCGCAGGCTCCCGAAGACGCGTGACCGCGCGTCTATGACGCGCGGCACGCCGAGGGGCAGCCACAAGCAAGCCGGGAAATATCCCGGCTTGCGGTACCGACCACACTGCAATAAAGTGTGTCGGTACTGTACACACACATACACACACACACACACACACACATACACACACATACACACACATATACACACACATATACACATACATACACACACATTTACACACATACACACACATATACACATATATACACACATACATACACACACATTTACACACATACACACACATATACACATATATACACACATACATACACACACATTTACACACATACACACACATATACACACATACATACATACACACATACACACACATATACACACATACACACATATACTTACATTTTCAGCGGCGGTAGCAGCGCAAATTCCTTTTCTCATCTTCCCCCCCTGTCGGCCGGTTCCACGCTCCCTGCCGTGCGCGCGCGGCACCATTATAGAATGGCTGACTAACCTCAGACCACTAAAACTGCCGCGCGCGCGCTGTAGAACCGGCCTTAGGCCTCAATTATACCAGAAACTGCAGAGCTGCAAAGAGATCCTGTGATGTCATCGTAGCGACGTAGCGGCGATACATGTGCACATGCAGAATTGATTTGTAGCGATACTGCAGGGAGACATGGCCAGATAATGTCTCTATCTCATATATATATATATATACACATACACAGGTTGCAGACATGTCTAAAACATGCAAATGAGCATACAGTAATATTTCCATTTGCTATATGCTTTACTGTGGAGGGTTTTTGTCACTTTTTTTTTTTACCCACCATAACTTCACTAAGTGTATGCATATATATATATGTGTATGCATATATATATGTATATATAGAATGGTATCATCTATATTTTTTGATTATATATATATATATATATATATTTATATATGTATATGTATATGTATATGTATATGTATATATATATGTATATATATGTATATGTAGAGGTATAAGTACCGTGTTAGCTGAGCTTCAATAATCAAAAAATAAATAGATGATACCGTTCTGTGGCTAACGAAATGCTTTTATTTGTGCGAGCTTTCGAGATACACTGATCTCTTCTTCCGGCGATGTTACAATGAATGAAGCAAGCAAAAGGTATACTTAAAAACAATGTCTCAGGAATGTTATCTGTGCTAGTCCTTCCCCCGGTGTGGATGTGTTTTATGGCTAAAGGTGTCAAAAGGTTCCTGAAAGCAAGTGATGTAAGAGTGTGTGTGTGTGTGTGTGTGTGTGTGTGTGTGTGTGTGTGTGTATGTGTGTGTGTGTGTGTGTGTGTATCTGTGTGAATATAAATGAATGGAGAGCCCCCAGTATGTACAGTGCTTTACAAAAGGTGTGTGTGGAGTGGGAGTGGATATAAATGGTGTGGGTAGGTGTGGAAATGTGAGAGATTGTAGCACAACTAAAAGTGTGTGTGGATACTATGTGGTCCCTATTGGTGTATAGGGATGGAAAAACAAGGAGTATTAGTATGTGTAAGAGACAGCTGTGTGTGCATACATATAGCACAGTATGTACAGACATGGTCTTTAGCGCTCATGGGAAGAGAGTCCACTTATGTCAGTAATGACTCATAACATTTCCATCTCTGTTTAGGCCACCGCTAAGTGTCCCGAACAGTTGCATGAATACAAATGTATGCAACTGTTCGGGACACTTAGCGGTGGCCTAAACAGAGATCGAAATTTTATGAGTCATTACTGACACAAGTGGACTCTCTTCCCATGAGCGCTAAAGGCTATGTCTGTACATACTGTGCTATATGTATGCACACACAGCTGTCTCTTACACATACTAATACTCCTTGTTTTTCCACTTTGAAAAAGTCACCCGTGTGTGACGAAACGCGTCAGGGAGCGTCAACACGAAATACGCATAGACACTACATCATCACGGAGCGCAGGAGCAGACCGACTCGAGCGCCAGACGCCACAGAGGCCTACCAGCAAGGAGTTATTCTTTGGGATCTCTGGAACTTGTTGCCGAACCATCCACTTACCCTGGACATTTTGATAGATTGCGGTTCCTTCATCTTCGAGATCGAGGGCCTTCTAAAGATATCGGGTGGTGGTGATATGATCACGAAATGCTTTTAAACCTTGTACCCTTGTGAGTGCATTTCCCCCCCCCCTTCCCCCACCCCTTCCCCCCTTCCCCTCAATAAATTTACGGTTTTACACTATGGGGCGTGCGCTCTCTCCTCTCTCCTTTCTGCAGATTCCTTACGGATGTGGTTAATCCTCTTGAGAGCAGCCGGAGACCCCTTGCACCAGCACCTATCTATATTGTTGGACTATTGCCCTAAGGACTGGTTTTTACCTTCTTCATTTCTTTTTGTTTTAATATTCTTGTTTATCACAGTGTATGTCAATAATAGGTTGTTTATTTATTTATTTATAATTTTCATTCACATTCACCTTCTTGAAATATTTGCATAGTCACTTAGTTAGTTATATATTTCAATATTATTCATTTATTATATATTTAGTAAATTTAGTATCAACTATTATATTTATTTAGTATCCACTAATATTTTTATATATCTTTTACACATCCTTCATTTATATTAATACTTTCACTAGGCGCTGCTTTATTGCTTTTTTGTTTGTCTTTGATATATATATATATAACCCTGTTTCCTCCCACCCCCCCAATCGCAGATAGGGTCTATTATGGGGAAAGTTACACTGGTTACTTGGAGTAGTGTGGTGCACTTCCACTGCAGCAAGGGATTCTGGGAAATTACATGCAAATGAGCACACAGTGCCACTTTTTGCTTCAAAAACCATTTTTAACATGGTTCCCTATAGGCTTAAGCTTGCTGCATGGTCACAGCTTTGAGCACAGCCAGGGTTAAGGTGCATACCCAGAAAACCACCCACAGACAGCGGTTGCAGACCTGCCTAAGACATGCAGATGAGCATACAGTTGTATTTACATTTGCATATTTGCTTTGCTGTGGAGGGTTTTTGCAACTTTTTTACTCACCATAACTTAACTCAGTATTATGGTTGGCCTATCCTTTAGCTTCTTTGCATACCCAGTTAATGAGACCCATTAAGGTTGAATCAGCTGTCTGTGGGTGGTTTTCTGGGTATGCACCTTAACCCTGGCTGTGCTCAAAGCTGTGACCATGCAGCAAGCTTAAGCCTATAGGGAACCATGTTAAAATGGTTTTTGAAGCAAAAAGTGGCACTGTGTGCTCATTTGCATGTCATTTCCCACAATCCCTTGCTGCAGTGGAAGTTCTGTGTGCTGGGTGATAATGGGGAAAGGCGTGGTTGCAGACCTGCCTAAGACATGAAGATGAGCATACAGTTGTATTTACATTTGCATATTTGCTTTGCTGTGGAGGGTTTTTGTCACTTTTTTTACTCACCATAACTTAACTCAGTATTATGGTTGGCCTATCCTTTAGCTTCTTTGCATACCCAGTTAATCAACCCCACACTGATGAGACCCATCAAGGTCGAAACAGATGTCTGTGGGTGCCTTGGCCCTTTGGCTTAGATCATGGCGATATGAATGCTCCTCTTGGCCTGCACAGCTATGACCAAATGCAGTACCATCCTATCTGGGGCTTCAGGAGGAAAGGTCTGTGGCAAGCATTTGGCCCTCTAGCTCCTTGAGAGGTGGTGTCCAGGCCCCGGACCACAGAACCCCTGAGCCTTCGGGCTAAGGGGGGATGGCATTCGAACAACCCTCGAAAGAGGGGAGATGATGCGAACTCCCTTGCGGGCCTCGGGCCAGAGGGAGGACGAGACGGATGTCCTGAATCCTAACGGAGGAAGGAATCATGTCCCTGGAGACCTAGGCTTTCGGGCTGAAACCTTCAGGGAAACTGTGTTCTGAGGGCGGGTCTGACTTCGGTTGGACAGTCCAAAGGCATGCTCCCGAACACTGAAGTGGTTTGGGACCCGATGAGCGAGAGGGGCAACCCTCTCGGGAAAAAAAAAAAAAAAAGCTGTCTGTGGGTGGTTTTCTGGGTATGCACCTTAACCCTGCTGTGCTCAAAACTGTGACCATGCAGCAAGCTTAAGCCTATAGGGAACCATGTTAAAAATGGTTTTTGAAGCAAAAAGTGGCACTGTGTGCTCATTTGCATGTCATTTCCCAGAATCCCTTGCTGCAGTGGAAGTGCTGTGTGCTGGATGATAATGGGGAAAGGCGGGGTTGCAGACCTGCCTAAGACATGCAGATGAGCATACAGTTGTATTTACATTTATATATATATATATATATATATAATATATATATATATATATATATATATATATGTGTAGCCCTGTCTGGTTTGGGCTAATATGTAATTAATCCCTGGTAAGGGCAGGTTTGTCAGGAGTGATCATGTGTTTTCCCCACCTCTTTGCAGCCCAGTGAGTCACAGAGAAGGTAATGTAATCAGGGTTATTGTCCAATCAGGGGCAAGGGGCTGGTTCTTACTGAATCTGTACTTAAGGGGATGTACTTCCTGAATTTAGTTAGTTGCCTCTACCGTGAGGGAGGCTGGTCTACCCGATAGCAGTGTGCAGGGCTCTGCACACTGTGTTCCCTCCCTTAGGGGAGAGGTGAGAGACTGTTCCCCTTACTCTATCAGAGAGTAAAGGAAGCGCTAGGACTGCTCCTGGTGCCCTCTGGCTGGGAGTGTAGTCCAGGGACATCCTGAGGGTGCAGGCCCTAGTTCTGCTGAGTGACTGCTGTGCTGTGTGCATAGTGAATAAAGAAATACTGTTTAATATACTTCTGTCCTGAGATTGAAATCTATTGCTGCTGCCAGAATCACTCTACTCTTTCCTAGATCTGTCTCAGCATCTCCCCTCATGAAATCCCTCTCCTGGCTTCCGATCAAATCCCGCATCTCACACTCCATTCTTCTCCTCACTTTTAAAGCTTTACATTCTTCTGCCCCTCCTTACATCTCATCCCTAATTTCTCGTTATGCACCATCCAGACTCTTGCGTTCTTCTCAAGGATGTCTTCTTTCTACCCCCTTTGTATCTAAAGCCCTCTCCCGCCTTAAACCTTTTTCACTGACTGCCCCACACCTCTGGAAAGCCCTTCCCCTCAGTACCCGACTAGCACCCTCGCTATCCACCTTTAAGACCCACCTTAAGACACACTTGCTTAAAGAAGCATATGAATAGCACTGTAGATATTCTGAACACGATACATAAAGCTTGGCCCCCTGCAGACGCACTTACCAGAACTCCCTCCTACTGTCTCTGTACGCTCTACCTACCTACCAATTAGACTGTAAGCTCCTTGGGGCAGGGACTCCTCTTACGAAATGTTATTTTTATGTCTAAAGCACTTATTCCCATGATCTGTTATTTATATTAGCTGTTATTTATTTGATTACCACATGTATTATTACTGTGAAGCGCTATGTACATTAATGGCACTATATAAATAAAGACATACAATACAATACAATTGGGAAGGAGAAAGAGACTCTCAAGCAGGGATTTCACCCCATATCCTGGAGGCTGCAAGAGATGGATGTGCTGTCACTGTGAGTACGAGTCAGGTTAAACCCCAGAAGCCTGTCCTGTTGTTATCCTCTAACATCATGCGGGAGACTCAGGGCTACTGTTTATCAGCAGGTGTGTGCTGGGTGATAATGGGGAAAGGCGGGGTTGCAGACCTGCCTAAGACATGCAGATGAGCATACAGTTGTATTTACATTTGCATATTTGCTTTGCTGTGGAGGGTTTTTGTCACTTTTTTTACTCACCCTAACTTAACTCAGTATTATGGTTGGTATATATATATAAAATCCAATGCACAGCCGGCACACCATATGCAAGTAAATAAGTTTTGGTGCGTATCCCTTAAAGCTTCTCGGCCTTTTGGCTAAGATCAAGTGTAGTGTCTGTCCTGTGAAGGATGGCACTAGTTGCATCACTTTGTCTGGTCATGGGCTGAGAAGGCGGATATGTAGCCCGGGCTATTTTATCACGGCACCCCAGGAGTGGTTAACCTGGTGGAGTCATTTGCTGCTACACTGCACAGCACTTGACACTTGCACGGATAATTTGCACACCCCTACATTTTTCTGCACTGGCACCCCTTATTGCCTTCCGCTGAGGGGTTCGCCACAATTTTTTTACCCGCCAGGCTTTCGGGTCTGGCGTGCACTTGTGCACACTTATTTTTGTTGTTTCGTTTGAGCACCTCCTGCACTGCATCACACAGCGCACTGGAGCACTCGCACCATCAATTTGTTTTCCTTTTTTTTTTGGGTTATCAGTCACCTAATTTTCTTCGGAGAATGCAAGACTGTGTGCTGGTCGATGGTCGCCATCCCTCGGGAGAAGATTGCGGTGGGCGAGTAGGCGTCAGCCGAAAGCCCTAAAGACTTGGACCCTCCTGCGGCGTCTGCTGCACTAGGAGGGAACAGGATGGACGTTGGATTCTTCGGATGACGACGTCGGTGTAACATCAGAACTTTTCCTGGCCCTCGTGGCTGAAGAGGACTGACTATGTCATGGACTTGCAGCTCTCCGGAGCCTATAGTCACAAGTGGAGCGCACCTGATCTCACAGCGTGGATCACGAGCACGGTAAAAAAAAAAAAAAAAATAACAGACCATACGATACCGGTTGCAGCACGACATCAAGGGACAGCACGCAGGTAAGTAAATCATGAATTTTCTATATTTGATAGAAGACACAAAAAACGACGTTTCGGTCCCCCAGTGGAGGATTTCATGTCCATGTGTACAGACTCAATCATGACGCAGGATGGAGCTGCCAGGACTTCAAACCTGCATGGGTAAGTAATGGGTGTGTGTGTTGCTGCTCCTCCTGCTCGCGCGATGTCCCCGTGGCTGGCTGCCCGCGCAGGGCGGGAGGTGGTAGCAGGGGGTGTTCCTTCCCCCTTCGATCCCCGTGGCTGGCTGCCGTGTTCCTTCCAACCCCCGACCCCCCGGTCCCCGTCACCATGCCCCGCAGTCAGCCAATGCGAGAGCGAGAGGTGTGGCCGGCTGCCAATGAGAGCGCATATTGCCACCAACACACAATTTTTGACTATATATATATGTGGGTGATTGGTTTGTTCAGATGCACTGTGATTGGCCCGAGGAAATCACGTGATGCGGCTCTAGTCTATGAAAAACAAATTTTCAGATCTCTTCAAGAGACAAAAGCTTTGCAGTACGTCCCGGCGCTACCGTCGCGATTGGTATCTGCCCTTTCATTGTGTTCTATTGCTTTGTTTTGAAGCTGCACGGCGTTGCGCCCTGCAGCATCGTCGGCGATTTCTGGTATAATCCTGGCCTTAGTCCGCTCTTATAGTCCTGGCGACGGCATCCATCGCCGTTATCATAGCAATTTCTGCCTATAATGTAGGAGACAAGCAGTCCGCCCTCATTGGCTGAACCCCTCACGTGCCCTCTGACATCACGTGGCAGTCGCTAATACAAATACATTCTCATTGACTTCAGCGATTTTAGTCGCTGTTTCGCTGTTGCGCATAATATAGGCGCACACGACGGATTGCATTAACTTGTTTTGACATGGCGTCGCGTCACCGTCACCATAGCCAGGACTGTAAGCGCGGCCTTACAGACAGATAACCGCTGGATCATTTCTAGTGCCTGCTTGTGTGCACAGTACAGTTGTAAAGTGGGGCAATATTGATGTTGTGCACATGCAGATGTCTTTATGCTATTATATGGCTTATTATCTTTATATTCAACTATTCTATATTGATTAATTTTACACCATTGTTGGTTTTTTTTGCATAAATGTTTAATAGAATGCTTTATGGTTTCTGGAAGAACATAGTGGCCTATTCTAGTAGCTGCGAAGTGTGACAAACCGCTTCTAAAGTGCCCTTTAGAAGCAGACTGGCATGCTTTGCTATTCTGTAAGCCCTTTCACATCTCCATTCTCTGTCTAAACAGCTTTTTTTAGAAGCGGTTTCACTCTAGCTCTGACAATCTGATTGGTTTGTCAAAAAACCCTCAAACTCAATTTTTTTGTCAACAACTTCTACTGTCTTCTCCTAGCTCCGTTGTGCAAACTGCTTATAAAAACGCGCAGTTTTTTAACACCCACTAAAGGGGGGCGCGATTGGGTTTGTGAGTTACATCCAGAGCCTGAAATATGGGTATGGCTGAGAGAGCAAAACCCATAAGTCATGTAGTATAGTGTTAATAATGTTAAAGCATTGGTATTTTGACTGTTCATACAGTACATTGAATACATTTTTCACATGTATTTTCACATAACGGAATAGATTTTATTGCACTCATTATATATATATATATTTTTACCTCTTCATCTCACGGACAAGCTGCAGCACCACCACCTTCCTCTACGGGTGGCAGCTCTATGTCTGTTGAGGAAGAAGAGACATTAGTTTTATATGTCACAGACTTATGGCAAGGTCTTGAGCCTCAATATCTGCTGATCCACTTACTACACCAGTCCACCTTTCTGATTAAATATCTGGAGCTGCTGTTCTGCCTGTGACCCCTCCTGCACCTGTGAACACTCCTCTGCCTGTGGCCCCTCCTGCACCTGTGAACACTCTTCTGCCTGTGACCCCTCCTGCACCTGTGAACACTCTTCTGCCTGTGGCCCCTCCTGCACCTGTGAACACTCTTCTGCCTGTGGCCCCTCCTGTACCTGTGAACACTCCTCTGACTGTGACCCCTCCTGCACCTGTGAACACTCTTCTGCCTGTGGCCCCTCCTGTACCTGTGAACATTCCTCTTTTAATTTTATTAATTTTAATTTTATTAATTTGCTATTTTAAAAGGATAATCTCCTGTACAGTGGTTGGTGAGGTTTAAATTCTCATCCAAGGAAGTGTATGAGTTTTCAATAAATACTGGTGTAATTTTTATTTTTTAAATGTTTTAGACTATTTTTGATGCACTGCTTGAAAACAATTAATGTGTCCCTCGTCGATCTAAATTGAATATGTTGCTACTTTTCTATAACCACTATATAATATTTGTGTTTCTAATACTGCTCCAATTACTGCATTACTAATGTCTGGATGTCTGGGCTGTTACCTTGAGTGAGCTAAATTTGGCAGTGGGGTGGGGTAGGGGGAGGGGGAGGGGAGGTAGAAATGAAATGAAGATAGACACTTACTTATAGTTCCTCTTCATCCCGAAAAGGAAACAAACATAAATTTGGGTATACAAAAGTGCCAAATAGATTTGGGGTGAAAGGACCATAGCACTAATAACATATAGTATTTTGCTGTTTACATTTTTTTCTGCAATGTTTGCTTCAAGTTCACATTTGCGTGTTTTCTACATTGATTTGGGCAGCTGTCTGTGACTGATGTATAGATATAACGAGGCACTTTTATCTTGTGAGGTTTTAGAGCTTAGAATTGAGCTACAGTAAGTAGGGTCATGGGAAGGCGTGTGAAAGAAAGTAGTAGGTACTGTAGGCTCAGGTTTCAGTCTTTTCCATTAATGCCTTCCACCCCGTAGTAATATTGAAATGAGCCTAGTTGTATGCCAAAATGTCCTCTTTGCAAAAGGCATATAAAGCTCTGTTTGTATTCTTAGGAAATGTAATACAGTTACTTAATCTCAGTTATAGTCACCTAATAATAGCATCTTAGTCCCACAGTACAATAAATGCACTAACAGGACAGTGATCAGATAAAATGCACTGAGAAAAGAAATGCATATGCTTTGTTCTGACCCATTATATTTTATATTAAGCGCGTAGAGGTCAGGCACACACACATATATATATATATATATATACACACACACACACACACACACACACACACACACACACACACACACACACACACACACACACACACACACACACACACACACACACACACACACACACACACACACACACACACACACACACACACACACACACGTAAGCCTTTTGTTGCAAACGACTCCCACGGTTGGGGCTCAGATATGTCAGATGAGCAAGTTAAATAAGACTCTTACTATTATTGGCTGTCTAGTGACACCCATGAAATTGATTACTCTTTTTGTGGCTGGAAAGATGTAATGGTGTAGCCACCCGATATGCTGAGAATAACGAAAGATGACTCATGCAACAATGTGTGGAAAATGTGCAGAGCGTTAAATGTTTTTGGTTTTTAACGTTCTAAAATCCCTGTAATTCTTTATCTGAAAATTAATTCCCAATAAGTCATTAATTATATAAAGCATTCATTTAAAATTGATGTATCGGTTTTTAAATTTTCCGTCAGATAATCTGAACATGATATCTTTTGTTTTATACAATATACATGCACTGAATAAATGTGATCATTTATCCCATTTTCTTTGAATGCGGTCTGCCCACGCATATTAAAATACCCCCAAAAATCTATTTACTTTTTAGATAATTTGGCATTTAGAAAATCAAAGCATATTATTAGAAACAGTAAATTTGTTCTGGAATCCTGCGTTGTCCTATACTGTACTTGTCAACACAGTTAGAAATGACCGAATCAGTCGAAATCTATTTCCAGAATTTTTATGAATTTGCCATTCAAAATCTATTCCGGCGTGTAAAATCTGCCGACGGATTATAACCGTTTCAATCTGCGCAGGTGAATCCAAAACTGCCATTGGATACAATCCGCTGGTGGATTTTAACAATCCGTTCACAGATTCCGGCAATCCGGAATTAACAATTTTTAGTGTTAAAAAAAAAAATCCGTAAACTGCCAATTGCCATTGTTGAGACTGATCCACTGAAATCCGTGGACCAAAGGAACCGACCGATCTGCGGTGAATCCAAATCCGACAAAGAAATGTGCCCATCTCTAAACATAGTATAGTTGTTATGGAAAGCCTTTTAGGACTACTTTAAATATACTTTGCATATCATTAGCATATCTCCCAGGGTACTTCAAGTGTGCTCCTTTTTCAGCACACACATCTCTCCCTAATTTATTTGGAGGGATATTTGAGGGGATATACAACTGGAGAGTGCAGGCACTACTAAAAATGTTCCCCTTGTTTTTTATTCTTTATTACTGCTGGTCATTCATTTAGCACTGTTAGGACCTGTGATCTTGCAACTAATTTACATTTGTTTTACATTTTGTTCTTCATGAGCAGACAGTTCATATTATTATTTTCAAGGAAATGTTACAAGCTGGGATCTGAGTAAGTAGCACAATTAGCTTTCCTTTCAAATCATGATTAAGAATTTGACCCCTTTACATTATATCACTAATAACATTTTCAATAAATGGCCAAGATATCATGCATAGCAACAGGCTTTCATTTGTCATTTGAAGTACTGTGAAAGCAGAGGGGATGCTGCAACATGGGTATCATGTTTTATTTTCACAGAAACAATTACTTATGGTTCAATGAATCTCCTCTATGCATCTCAAGGAAGCCTCTTGGACAAAATGTGCTAAATGAAAACTTCCGTGTGCTTGTTTGCTTGTCTGAACCAAACATAATATTATGACACTGCATAGTGCGGTTTCAGAAACAAGCTGAAGTATTTATACTTGACATGTGTAGACCACTGAGAGTATGAATCTACACTACACTTCATGCGATAAGTGATGTTGAATTTATTTATTAACTCTGTTTCATTAAAGAGGCAATCCAAGCCGATTCTTTTCATTTTGTTCAATACAGGATTGAAGCAGTGGTCTATGGAGCTGAACCCCATTAAATTCAGCTCTGGGGACCCCCTTCTTTGGGATCTACTTACCTCCATAGTGGGTGTCAGTAGGAACTCCAGGGTTCACTATATGGCCATTTTTCAAAGCTCCCGAGCCCTGTGGGCCAATAACAAACTGTGACATCATCTGGAGTGGCTTCCTATTGGTCCATGTGACCCGGTGCTTTAAACGGCAGAAAACTGGAGGGGATGCCAGCACTCCCTTCGGACGTAAGTATATTGTAGCTGTAGGGATGCCTCTCTGCTCTCCTGGGTCAGCACGTTTGTGTGCTAAGGAAATGTCTGTCCAGGTATAGCGTGCTGGTCCCCTTCTCTTGCTATCAGCCTGCAGTCTCTTTGCAGCTCAAGACATCTGTCCTTCCTGGGTCAGCCCCAATTGTGAGATTAAGGAAAAATCCCCCTTCCTGTCTCAGAACAGGCTATTTCTGAGAGAGCTCTAATCAGCCAGATGGAGTTGGTTAATTGCTGGTATGCAATTAACCAGCACACTGCTGGATCAGAGGCAAGTTTCTTTAAACAGGGATATGCCCTGTTACACACAGTATAACAATGAAAGAAAATAATAAAAACAAAGACTTTGCCTGCTGTGTCTGTGACTGCTGCCGATGTGCCAATGGTAATGGTAAAAACACTTATCTTCTCCCGCATAAGCCAAGGATCTTCTCCGTCTGATGTTTACCAGGTGAATGGAGGGGGGTGATGGTGTTAGCTCGCCAATCTCAACTGTGCTACTGGGCTGAAGTGGTTGTCTCCTGGGTGGTCTCCTCAGTTGACCCACTGCCTTGCTCGATGGCTGGTAGCTGCTGTGGCTGGCTGGTGACTTCCCCTCCTTCTTACCCCAGGCACATACACAATGGGTGCGACATTGGGGGGCAGCTCCTTAAATTGGTCCTGGACCCAAAGCTTTCTGTTGGTGGCCTTGGAAATTATAACTCTTTTTTTTTATCACACATTTTTCATTGAACTTTTCAAATTAGGGGTACAGAATAAAGTGTGACAGGGGAAAATCAAATAATTATAACATTGTATACTCAAATAATAGGACATATAAAAATACACAAATATGGGGAGGGGTTAGAAATAAAGACCACCTTCTCCTCTCCAGCTCGCCATCTCCACGGCCGGGGTAACCCCACTGTGGCATAATCAGCCTGTTGAAAGTTCATAAAAAAATAACAAGGGGAAAGACATCCAAGGAAGGGAGCGGGGATGGGGGGGGGGGTCGTCTCGCTATCGTCTTTCGATTCAGCCAACTATATAAAAATAGAAATCCTCTCTTTGTTGTGTAGGGTCAGGAGATCTCCTAACTCTGGTCCTTTCCAGATCTTGCCTTCACGTCGGGTCCAATCCTCTACATCTTATTTTTAGATACAGTACTATCCTATCTATATGTAAGTCATGGGTCCCATATTTTGTAGTGTGACTTTGTTGTGTGTCATGCTGTCAGTCTATCTATCGTCATGACCTCGTTTTCCTTTTTTTATTGTGTTCGTGGAAGGGGCTTGTATATTTTTCGAAGCCGCAGATATTGAGTATCTGTTGGCTGTGAGAATGTAGGAGCTGAGTTTGCTTTGGTGAGGGTTCAGTGGTACGATTGGTTTGGCTAGGAGAAACACCACTGGGTCTAAGGCTATCCTGACCCCAACATCTCCACCAGCCAATCTCTTATATTGGACCACAGGATAACCAGTATTTTAATAGTATTATTATAACTAACATAACTTGCGTGGTCAGTAAGAAATCTTAGAACGTAGCACCACTTAGTAATTATGGCTTTGAATTTCATCTTACGTGTACGCAAGAACAATTTGAGTTGACTTGGTCAGTATTGTTCCAATTAGCCAATTTTAAATGTTATTAAGCACATTTACCTTTTCTTTTTAACTTACACATGCTGTCAGAATGAATATATACGCTGAGAAGCAAAAAAAATATTCAAACGTTGCAACTAAATTTTCCCTGACGTTGGTATGAACAAAATATGACATTTAAGCTCAGTTGTCAAAAATATTGAAATGCTATTAATATAATACAGGCATTTTTAAATATATAAAATATGGCTTGTTTAAGATGACAACTTAAATATGAGGGTTATATGCATGCGTGGGGTTGTGTGTGTGTATGTGTGTGTGTGTGTGTGTGTGTGTGTGTGTGTGTGTGTGTGTGTGTGTGTGTGTGTGTGTGTGTGTGTGTGTGTGTGTGTGTGTGTGTGTGTGTGTGTATATATGTGTGTATATATATATATATATATATATATATATATATATATAGTTGTGTGAAAAAAAAGTACACCCTCTTTGAATTCTATGGTTTTACATACATTATAAGGACTTAATAATAATCATCTGTTCCTTAGCAGGTCTAAAAATTAGGTAAATACAACCTCAGATGAACAACAACACATGACATATTACACCGTGTCATGATTTATTTAACAAAAATAAAGCCCAAATTGAGAAGCCATCTGTGAAAAACTAAGTACACCCTTACTGCTTCCATAGGAATTAAGTTGCTAAGTAGCAGACAGGTGCTGCTAATCAAATACCCTTGAATAATTGATCATCAGCAAGTGTGACCACCTCTATAAAATCCAAAGTTTTAGCAGTTTGCTGGTCTGGAGCATTCAGATGTGTGTTAACATAATGCCAAGGAGGAAAGACTTCAGTAATGATCTTAGAGAAGCAATTGTTGCTGCCCATCAATCTGGGAAGGGTTATAAGGCCATTTCGAAACAATTTAAAGTCCATCATTCTACAGTGAGAAAGATTATTCAAAAGTGGAAAACATTCAAGACAATTGCCAATCTTCCCAGGAGTGGACGTCCCAGCAAATTCACCCCAAGGTCAGCCCGTGCAATGCTCAGAGAAATTGCAAAAAAAAAACAAGATTTACATCTCAGACTCTAAAGGCCTCAGTTAGCAAGTTAAATGTTAAAGTTCATGACAGTACAATTAGAAAAAGACTGAACAAGTATGGTTTGTTTGGAAGGGTTGCCAGGAGAAAGCCTCTTCTCACTAAAAAGAACATGGCAGCACGGCTTAGGTTTGCAAAGTTGCATCTGAACAAACCATAAGACTTCTGGAACAATGTCCTTTGGACAGACGAGACCAAAGTGGAGATGTTTGGCCATAAAGCACAGCGCCGTGTTTGGCGAAAACCAAACACAGCATATCAGCACAAACAACTCATACCAACTCACATATTACGATTTTAGCAGAGTGTGTACTTTCTTTTTCACACAACTGTATATATAAAATATTTTATTTGTATGGAACCAACATATTCCACAGCATAGTACAATGTGAGAGGAAGACGAAAACAGTGTATCCCAAAAGAGTACATATATGTTAAGACAAACTGAGACAATAGAAAGGAGGTCCCTGCCACCAAGGAGCTAACAATCTAGAAGGATTGTTCTAGAAACAAGGAAATAGTGTGTGCCCGTTTCTTTCTTGGGGTTTGGCTATCAAAATATCCAAATAAACACAAATGCATTAGCATTACTCTGTTTCACTTCAAACCAGGTGGACTTTGGGGGAGACTTGGTCCCCAATATGATGTTAACTGCCATTGAAGTCAAGGACAATTAAGGGTGGACCACAGTGCGAATCTATATAATACCTCACATTGGAGCTTGGTGAATCTTTCCTACATTCCTTTTCTGTACCTATTAATAAGAAAGATAATACTGTACTTTTAGCCTTCTGCATTAAAAGAATATTGGGTGTGATCTCTGCAGGTTCATAATTTGTTGTGGACATTTACATTTAATTTGATAACTATTAGCATTCATTAATGGTCAAATGCTTGAATGGTCATTAACAACGGACAATGAGAAAATATTTAGGGAATTAATCAGATTGTTACATTAAATGAAAAATAGTTGTGTACTGTTGAATATAAACGTATATGCAACTAAAATATATTCATTTTTATATATTTATACTCATCAAATGTTGATGGATTTTGCAAGATTAGAAGCTTTAGCACTGGCCCCTGCTCTTATTCCTGATTGTAAATTGAATAAAGAAACATTAGACATCTTTAGTAGTTATATAAAGTATGATTGCACAGACAAACACTTGAGAAGAAAAAAAATCAACATTGCACAATTAAATGTAGTTGGAAACATGTTTTTTCTTATTATTTCCTCACTCCACAGATGAAAATAAAAACTCAGTCTTGAAACATTCATTGTTCAAGAGAATGAATGGCAACAAACTGTGACCTACAGATTAAGGAGACCACTGCTGATAGGAAGCAACTGTGTAGGCAAACAGACCTCTAGCCAGCCCAAGGTAAGACACCGCTGTAATTGTGGGTCGCAATGGACAAACCAGAACAGTGATGAGAAAATAATAGCAGTCATATTCAGGAAATAAAAGTACAAGAGATCTGCCTACAGAGACAATGTGTCAGTTTCTGAATATATTAGAACTGAGTGTATTCCACCCACAGATAAGTGAAATGGAACAAGTTTCTGCAGATATTCAAAGATCTCATTTACGTAACACTGCAGATAGAAAGCTATTGCTGGGTAGTATCTCTACATTTCTAGCTCTGAAATGAAATTCTCCAAAAACCAATTTGAATGTGCCCTTGTCTTAATAATACATTGTTGGTCAAATGAATGGTATTACATAACCACCCAATTAGATTTTTTTTTTCTTTTTTTTTTTCTGCTACGGTTTCTTTTGTCGTGTTTTAGAGGTAAAGGAAATAAGGATTATTATGTATCACGAAGGTCAAATTATATGAATTTCCATATACGCAATACCACCTTTTCTACTCATTAGGAAAGCAAAAAGCAAAAAGCAAAAGTCTGTCTAGCAAAATAATACTAGGCACATTAGGACTAATTTAGTCAAATGGAAACTTATTTTGAAAAAAAATAGCAAATGAGATTGCCAATATCAATCACAAGTATGGTAATAAAAAAGCGGCAGCAAAGCACATTTTAAGGTCTCGTAAATTAAAGTTACATCAAAATTGGATGTTTTCAATTCATGCCCTTGCATATAATTAAGTAAAATTTTCTATGATAACACTGGAGTAAAATATGCTTGTGAGCTGCAGATTTGTTTATCTGACAGGTGTACTGAAAGCAACAAGAAAGTCTGTGTTTGCAGATAGGGAATCATTTGCACTTTCTTGGGCCAACAGAGCCATATTAAACTTTGACAGCAAAGTGTGCATTCATAATCATTTGTTAGAAGATCTCTTAGTTCAGGGGTGAGCAACCTTTTTCCAGACAGGACAATACATGGGCACAGCACCCTCACCACTGCTGCTGTAGGTGGGGTGTAGAAGTGTAGGGGATGGGGGGGGGGGACAGCAGATTGTGTGGGTTGGACAGGGCACCGACCGCTTTGCCCCCATCTCTCTCTTACACCCCCACCTCTTTGCTCTTATCCCCTTCTTTCTATTTCTCTCCCCTGTACTCTGTATCTCTCCCCTTTTCACATTCCCCTTCCCCCCATGTATTTTTCTTCTCCCACTCACTGTCTCCCTCTCACTTCCCCTCTGTCTCACTCTGCCCCGCTCTCGCCCTCTTCCCCTTCACTCTTCCGCCCTACCCTCAATTAATCCCCCTCCCCTCACTCAATCCCTCCCACTCAATCTCCTCCCCCACCTCTCAATTTTCTCTTCCCCACCCCCCAGCATGTCTTTCTCTCTCTGCACCCCCACCCCCACTCCCAGCATGTCGTCCTTTCACTCTACTCCTCAGCTGGTCCTTCCCTCTCACCTTTTTCAGTCGGTCCCACTCTTTGGCACATGCTACCGCCCAGTTCTCCTCTGCTCTGCCCCCGTAGGCTGCAGCCAGGGTGATGCTGAATGGGCGCGTGCGTTCGCACTCGCTGTGATGAAACACATTCCTGCAATGTGTGTGGCCAGCATGAGCGAGCGCCTGCGCATGCCCGTGAGTGCACAGCGCTCAGGCAAGTATATTTGTCTATGACGCTCGCTGGCGCGTCATGTGAACGGTTCCCCCAATGAGGTCAAACCAGCTCTGTAATGTCATGGCCACGCCCCCCGACATATCCCCTCATGCATGCAACTTGCTGGCCAGGAAAAACACGGCCAAGCAGAGCGCATGATGTCACGGCGCTTGAGGGCTCGCTCCCTGCCTGGCCGCAGCCTTAATGAAGCCCTGCCCCCCTAAGCATGCTGGGCAGAGAGGAAGGGATTTCCTTCTCCACTGCCTGCATAGATTCATTGTGGGAAGGAAGTCTACCGACTGGGCCATGGGTTGGCCACCCCTGGTTCATCTGGCCAAAGTAACCATGTTTGGAATCTCAGTCTCTTGCTGACATTTTCCAGCATTTTAATCCTTTATTTTACAAGATTTTCTCCTTTATTGAGCCCTAAAGTATTTACAATGATATACTTTCTCATACAGTGCAATGGTTCTTACTCAAACCCCAAAAAGATGATCAAAAACGTTGAAGAAATGACCTGTATATAATTTGCCAATAAGTTGGGAATCAAATATTTGTTTTGATTACAAACACACAGAGGAACAGCAATCAATGAATCCACGTTTGTGCCCAAACTGTCTTACAAGGCTCTTTTCAGGTCTAGACATTTTCTAAATCTGTAGGACCAGAAGAATTTCAATTTAGTACAATACTATGGGTAGTGACAGGGCCAGCTGGTAATATTGCGGGGTACGGTGCAGGGAACTGGTGTAGACCCTCTAACCTTCTCCATGTTTTCCTGTAGTGTCCCTCATCATGGCAATGCGATGCCATTTGACGCTGCGGCGCCATGATGAGGGACACTGCAGTAAAACATCGCAAAGGAGAAGGTAAGAGAGTTACAAAGGCCCCACGCTCTCCCCCGGCAATCAGTTTAATTGTTGTGGGGAAGAGCACTGGACCTGTGTAACCATGGGGCTCGGTGATGTCACACTGATGGCATCGCCACCAAGCCAGCCCTGTTAACATATTGTCTTCCACCAATAAATATTTCATTTGGGGTAAAGTTTATGTGGCTATTGTTATAGTGAATCCCCCTCTGAGCCAAGACAAGTAACATCACACCTTCAAACTGATGTTATCATAGTTAATATCAGCAGCTATTTTTTATTAATCTATTTTTCAACGCACATAATCACATAGCATTGATTTGTTAAAAACTTGAATATCTGCAACCCAGTGATGAAGACTTCCGAGTCTGAAGCCACCATGCTTGGGAAGCCAGATATACTAAGCAACTGTAACATCGTAAAAAAAAAATATATGCAATGTTGTAATGGCATTTTAAACCACTTGCCATAGTAGCACATATCATTTACCTCAAGCAGACAGCATGTATAAAAGTACAGTGAGAAATATAAATTCTTCTTATTACCAGGCCATTTGAATACATTACAATATATTGGAATACATTACATCCAATAATACGGTAAAGCTGCCAAATAGGAGAAAACGGCATTTAGAGTAAATACTCCATAGTTGCCAGCCAGGTTTTAGGCTTAGTAAACACTGTAGTCAATTTATCACAATATTTTTTTTGTGAAATCTACATAGTAAATCAATTTAGTAAATCTAGGTATAAATGAGTGCATTGGCAGAAACATATTTTCAAACATGCAAATACATTTTGTCATACAGTGAAGGCTGGTGCAAGGATTTCAAGGAAGAGAAATGACTTTAAATGAAGAATGATCAAACTGGTAATGTTTTATATTTGAGTATGATTGCTTAGCAAAAAAGAACAATGGGAATTATGTTGGATGTGTAACACACATAAGTGAATTACTTTTTGACACCTGAGCTTATGCATTACTATTGATATTATTTGGCATCGAGAATTCAAATATGACGGCAAGCTCACCAAGCAAATCGAATGATGACAGGTTGGTATATTACATGATAAATTTTTCATTTAAAAAAAAATGGTATACTACATATATTTTTTTTCTCAGTGTATATGTCATGTCAAAGACAGCTATTTCTTTAGATATATAGAGTTTTGTCCCACCAGTATTTGTACTTGGTAAGCAGTATACACTATGAATTCTCTATGTGCTTAATTTTACATGTCCTGAGAACCTCTCTATGGTCATCTGAGGCACACCTGGACCAACCAGACAGGTTTTGTTCTTTGTCGTTAATACCTTGATATCTGGACATACTTTCTAGAGCCACCAGAATTTATTTTCTGTATGTTTGATTCAAGTACACCTAATAAGAGAGATGAATATGCAAACGAATAATTATATGGGGTATGCTTCTCTCTTTTTCATTTAATGTTATCAGATAATTCTCTGGCTGTAGGTGTATGAAGAGGTATGTATGAAAATGTGCTATTTTCAACTTCAGATTATTGTTGCTTGACTTGCACATGCAAACTCTGCAATATACTGTGTACTTCACCCTAAATACTGCATTAAAGATGCCAATTCATGAATATAGAGGAGAAAGTCCCAAGGCAAATTTGGAGCAAAATTCATGCAAATGGCATCAATGTTCCAAGATCCTTTGTCAACGGATAGTGCCATGTGCATTCCATGGCGATTCGGGAAGTGGCAATAAGAGGCATTAGGGAGGAGTCTAATGAGATGTATCAAAATTTCCATGACATTACCCAGAATCCCTGGCTGCAGTGGAAGCATTGTATGCTCAGAGATAAAGGGCAAAGGCAGGTTTGTGGACCTGTCTGAGACATGTGAATGTGCTTACACTGTAACTACAGTAGTATTATTATTTACCAATCAAAAATATAGTGAGTGATACATGCATTCACTAAAGCTGAGGGAGAGAGCATTGTGAATAGGTATCTGAGAAATTAGCACAAGTTATACTGTATGTAGTTTGGTGAAATAAGGTGCTCTTAAAGTGTACTATGCATAGGAAGGAGGGGAGATACACTCTGGGTAATAAAACATTGATTAATGTGACACTGAGTGTAAAGCAATGGGGCACCAGATACCCTGAAGGTTGGGGTAGGCAGTCCAGAGACAATATATACTGTATGTAGCCCCCTTTCCCATGACTATGGGAACTACGTGTGCTGAGAACCTGTCTGGCCTACAAGAGGCCTGATCCTCCGCCACTGGAAGCCTGGTTACAGCGCCTCCACCTGGAGGGATCCTAGTGCAGCTGGATAACCCATCACAGGACCCAATATATTCCGTGGATAAGGATACACACACATGGGTATAACGAACGTATATTTACTGAACATATAACAATATACCACAATAATAATACAGGCCCCACAATGCTATATATATATATATATATAAACCCCACCCCAGTGGAACCCCCAAAGTACTGAGGGTGCCCTGGGCACCTTACCACCTCGGTGTCCACAGAGTAAAGCCCACCCAAAGTGTTTGGAGTAGCACTACCCCCTGTGTGTGTTGGGTACCTTCCTGATCTTAGGCCAGACCCGGCCGACTTGAGATAGTGGATCCGCAGAACCGCAACCTGATCCCACGACGTGATCTACCGGATCCTCTCCTGTCCGCAGGTGTCCACCTCTTGAGGAGTTCTTGCTGGAGGGTGTCCCTTAATGTCTATGGTTGCCTGTGATCTGGTCCCAGACCGCAGGCCACGCACACTGCGTGGCGTCCGTCACTGGTGTACTAATACTAATTAGTAATACTAAACTACTCCCTGCAGCACCCACAAGCTGAGGTGAGTTGGGGCCTAGCTGGGATCTAGGGGGATATCTGGCTTAGTTCAGGGGCCACTGGCACCCTGAACACATCCTCACCTCTTGCTGTCCCTACTCCAACTGGCGCGCGGCTCTGCTTCGTGCCAATCTCCTCTCTCTGCTCTTCGTGCATCCTTGCATCCTATTGGCTGCTGCTGCCCCATCTGTTAGCAACCCCTGGGGCTGCTGGGAGATGTAGTCCCGTGCGGAGCCTGGTAATGGCCGCCGCACTAACTCTATTGCGCATGCGAATGATCACCATGCGCGAGGAAACAACCATGGCGGCGCCCTGCACCTGCATTTGCTGCGGAGCCCCGGAACTCCAGCGCTCCAACTGACAGCCCTCAGCCTCCCCCGCCCGGCACAGCGGTAAGAGGGAGAGCTCGGTTACATATACATCGCATTAACTTAGAAATGTGATAGATTGCTTTAACTACTTGCAATATTGAAAACAAATATATAATAGCATGCAAGCGTTTATTGAGTAAAGCACAACCGCTTTTCAATCATTAAGGGCTACTGATCCCAGGAATTTGGGACCAGTATTGGATTGTTTTAGTTGAGACTATTCTATCAGCTACAAATAAATATTTTAATTGCTTGACACCAGTGAACATTTTGTTTCACTAAACATTTACCCACATAAATTTCACAGCATTCACCTCCTTTTTCCCATCATATTCTGTTTCCTCTAATAATGGCTCACGAGGGCAACGTAGAGCAATAATAGTGATTTAAAGCTATGTGTTCAACTAGCCAGTGTTGTATAGCGAGAACAGCAATTCATGTCTATGGGAGCTGTTACCATTGGTAGCACTAGCAATAATCAAGATGACATTCCCCAGCTTCATGCTGTTCCAAACAAAGATACAGATGTGTCTTATTTGAAAACAGAGGAAGACAACCAGCAGGAGTAGGAGGACATTGTCGTTGATGAGGATGATTATGATGAATCCTTCCAGCCTGCTGCCATTTTTTCTAATACTATGAAAGCCATCGCAACTGCGATGTCAACAGCCTGGTCCTTCACAGTCTGGTCAGGACTAGTCCCGGTGTGAACTGTACATTGTAATTGGAAAACTTTGGATAAGGAGAACAATGAGAGAATAAAATGGTGTTGCAATTAAAAAAAATTAAATCTGTTATAGTATTACAAACTGCAGAAATTTTTTTTGTTTACACAGTAACAGAGATGTGGGAAATGTGGACAAACCAGGTGAAATTTGCTGCAGAACACACTTGATGAAGTGACCCATTACACTGCTATTTTCATGCATTCCTGAGCAAGTGTGAACATGAACGGAAATTTTGCAAAGACGCTAAATTAAGGGGAGGGGGAGCGAAATCCATCCAAGTTGTGAAGCAAATTAGAAGGCATTCACTCGTAAACCTCTGAGCTGATGCATTTGCAGTATGGGACATGAGAAACAATGTATGAATTAGGATACTTTTGGCACACTGTGCATTGAAAGATGCAGTATGTGCAAAGGAGTTCTCATGTGATGGTTAAATACCATTCTCTGCACAATGAGGGGTTTTTCATTGTACTTCAATAGTGCTGATCAGGTTGCTGTCACATAGAAAATTCAGTAGTTTCGTTGCAATACTGCACCAATCGGCACTATCACAGCTTAATAATCAACCAAAAAAAGAGCGCTGTCCAGTGGTACACCGGACGTGCTTGCTCACTTGTTTGGTGGTGATACTGGGTGCTGTTTAGGATCTTGTGATAGAGTTTATGTGGAGGGGAAGGGGCTGTGGGTCGAGTGTGCCAGATATAGAGATCTTGTGTAGCACTGCACAGGATCTCTCTACATGGCGGGCCCCACCCCCAGATCCCTCCTCTCTTTATAAAGAACCCCCGATGACATGAGGGCCGGATTTGTCTAATTGCACGATAGCTACAATGTGATTACAGAACTGAATCAGAAAGTATAGGTTATATACTGGTACGAAACATCGAAAGAAAAGGACTTTTTTTTTCATAACGTCTATTTATTAACGTGTTTTGAATTTCACGTCAAAAAAAAAAGAAAACAAATGGAGGAAAGAAAAAAGAAATGCAGGGCAAGGTGGGAAAGATCATTACATAAAGGAACATTGGGGGGAAAACCCCATGGCTACTTTTGTATTTTTTTTTT
Source organism: Ascaphus truei (assembly GCF_040206685.1). NCBI lineage: Eukaryota > Metazoa > Chordata > Amphibia > Anura > Ascaphidae > Ascaphus > Ascaphus truei. Next base: position 40,359,333 of record NC_134498.1, read on the forward strand.
CAGAGTTCTAACCTGGAAGTGAAAAGACAAAAAAAAAATGAGAATCCCAGGGGCCAATATCCTGTTGCCTAGTAACTCCAGGTAAATACACCCATCGGTCAACCGTGACTGTATCAGATCCCATGGTAAAGCAAAACACATGGGGTGGAAATGGTATATATGTGTAATGGTGTTTCCCTGTGGCCCTTCTGATCCTGACCCCGTGTGTGAGAAACTATCCCAATTACATGTATGCAGTGTGGTGCACCAGCTGGCAACAGGACTCCTGAGTCACCCGCTTGATGTTGTGGGGATATCACCATGACAGGCGTCTGAGGTAGTGTGCAGAGTCCTACTCACATTTGGTACAGCGCCTCCACCCCATCGGATCCCTACGGTCGCAGGGAGGAGTTTCTGACGGGGAACTCCTAGGTGCACCTTCTCCCTGAGTAACTCCACTCACAGGCAAGAAGGGTCTTTTCATGGACATCTTTATTGACATGTTTCTGGCAGACTACCCATCACAGCGGCCGACACATAGCCGCACATCGGGTGGAGACCCTCCATGCAGAAGGTTCCTCCTGTCTCTTTAATTGAGTTGTTCTTCCACCACTCCCCTAAGGGAGACCACCAGCTGTGCCAGGTCCTGGACACAGTGTGTAATAGATTGTCCCTTAGCCACTCTGACAGACAGACTTGAATTGCTGCAGACCTTGAACTCCAACTCTGAACCAGCAGCCAAAGAGGAACTCTAACTTTTGTGAGTGCTGTTTAATATATAGGCTCCAGAAAGACCCACCTCTGTGTCACTAACTGTGGACACAAATCATGCTGTCACTTCCTTTGCTACATATATGACACATCACAGGGGTTTGAGGGCAAACCTCCATGATCACTACTGGCAACCCTGCCTTCTTACCAGGATTACTGCCAGCATGAGAGAGATCTGTACACCAATTTTACACATGGCTACATATGTATATATTTTTACTTTAAATATGATCATTGTTGACTCTTCCTTGGCATTTGGTGTGCTATCTGATTTCAGTTCTTTTCGTTTGATGTTGGTGACCCACAGGAGGTAGGCTTCAAACCATGGGCCCCCTATGATTTTTTTTCTCTTTTCTTTATGTATGAGACTGAGGACCCGCTGCGGTCGGCGGTGCGTGCGGCTGCATGCGCGTCACTCACCAGCTCGTGACTTCCTCCTGAGCCGGCCCCAGTCCCTTCTCACTGCAAGGCTCACTATGCGCTGTGACGTGTCAGCTGCCAGGGGGTGCAAGAGGATCGTGATCCCGAGCGGTGACGTGTTACATGGTGCGCTGGTGAGCACCGGGGGCTGTACTTTCCTGGAGCTTTCAGAGCTTTCCCCACCTCCAAAAGGTAGGGGGGGAAGGGGGAAGAGTGTGTGTATGTGTATATATATATATATATTATATATACAGCTCTACCCCGTTATAACACGATCCGTTACAACGCGAATCCGCTTATAATGCGATGCAAGCGTGGCTCCCAATTTTTGTATTTATGAATACTTTAGAAAACGATTATTGCTGTCTTAAATACTTTATTGTACAAAGCATACAACTGTACATTATTTCTAATGCGATACGCTTATAGCGCGATGTGATTCTTTGGACCCCTAGTACAGCGTTATAAGGGGGTTGAGCTGTATATATATATATATATTTTATAATATATATATATATATATATATATATATATATATTTGTGTGTGTTGTGTGTGTTGTGTGTGTTTCGCACGGTGTATCTCCCCCTCCTCTCTCGCACACATGGAGAGGTTTGGCTTTATTTTTGTTAAATAAATCATGACACGGTATAATATGTCATGTGTTGTTGTTCATCAGAGGTTGTATTTACCTAATTTTTACACCTGCTAAGGAACAGATGATTGTTATTATGTCCTGATATGTAAAACCATAGAATTCAAAGAGGGTGTACTTTCTTTTTCACACAACTGTATATTTCCTGGACACAGAGGACCCAGCAACCTGCCAGAGACTGACATGGAGGGCCAGCTGCTTAAGGTACTTCCTGAGACTTTGGGGTGATAGGCTGGTAATGGGAATAGCCCTCCAGTCCTGCAGATAGGGTCTGGGCAAGTAAGTTAGCCCTTACAAAGGGATAGGGGTTTGTTATTTTGTTGTTGTTGTTGTTGTTGTATGTTTTGCCTGGATAAAGGAAAACAAAGTGAGATGGAGGACAGGGCACACGGATTTGAAAATAGAAAATATTTATTTAAGCTAACACAGTGTAGCTAGTATTAGCTTAAATAAATATTTTCTATTTTCAAATCCGTGTACCCTGTCCTCCATCTCTCTCTGTATGCCGTGGATTGGATGCAGCCCTTCGTTCATGGATGGGAGCACCAGTAACTGTATCATCTCTTATTATATCATATTACTTGGTGTGCAGCACTTATCCTCTTTCTCATTGCCTGGATAAAGGAACAGGCGCAATAAAGCCAAGATATAATTTCACCCAAATCGGTCTCCATTATATGTACCTCTGCACACATCTCTCACAGGCCTCCCGAAAGGTGGCTTTATTAATATCAGAACATTTCTAGGTGTTTGGAGAATCTCCCGGGCGGTGATTATATTTGTTTTACATTATTTGGAGAATCTAGACACATTACCGGAGATATCTAGAAGAGGTGGTTAGATGTCCGTGAATAATCTACCTCAGCTAATAATGGGTCAGCTAACAATATTTATGGGAGGCGATTGCCTGGTGTCCAGTATTGAACCGGACTGTCCTGTATTTGGACACGCTGTCCAGTGAAAAATGAGAGGTAATACTGGACCATGCATATGTTCAGTGTTGCCTCGCTGGACATAGTAACTTGACCAGCTTGGGGGCCACGGGATTTGCCCGAGCAGGGAGACAGCAGGGCTTTTGATAAAGGGCTGGGAAGCTTCCTTCATCCAGATTGGATGCTGCTGGGTAATGTAGCCAATCAGGAGGAGTGTCAGGAGCCTGGGGTGTGGACAAGGAGAGGATTAAACAGCATGGAGCGAAGAGAAGTGTGTGTGTGTGTGTGTGTGTGTGTGTGTGTGTGTGTGTGTGTGTGTGTGTGTGTGTGTGTGTGTTGTGTGTGTGGTGCATCGCATCGCACCTTTCATCATTGTGTCCAGTATTTTTGGAGAAGCCAACCCTAATGTGAACATGGTCTGAGCAGGTTATGATGGAGGGAAAAAATTGTAAGCGTATAAAAATATAGTCAATTCTGGAGTATGTGGGATGGGTGTCTGAACAAAAAACAAAATCTTTAGCTTGAGAATTCAGGCATCTCTTTGGATCCCAAAGAGAAAGATTCTTAATAAGTTTTTCAATTTGTTTGGAGTCTCTTTTCTTTGATTAACAAAGGTAACTTGGTGTGTAAAGATTTATTTAGGGAAGCATGAACTAAGGTAAAAATTCACCCCACATGGCTATGGAGGCTGTGAGGGACACCCCCCCCCCCTCCCCTTGCTAACCAATACCCTCATATAACAGACAAGTAAAGACAGATTCGGTTTGGAGGTATAAAATGCTGCAAATTTGTTTATTAAACAATAATAGAGTAACCGCTAGTCCCTGCCAGAGTGCTCTCTTAATGGGTTAAGTGAAGAGGGCCAGCCAGGCCTTGGCCTGCTTCCCCCGGAGCTAGCTGAGCCCCCATGAGCTGGCCGTTGTCGTGAGTAGGTTCCCGGGATTCATGTTCAGTTGACCCTGCCCACTTACTTACTTGCCCTGAGGCTTGTCTGGCAAGAACAAGCACTTACCCACCAAACGTTATCAAGGATAAAGCACTGTGTTGCGTGAAACACATAGGAGGATCCACACCTCCTTGTTTGTCATGTGTGATAGACAATAAACATTTTTTCTATTTTTATACAACTGTCTCCCTGGGCAGTGTGCTGCTTTGTGCATTTATTTGCATATTTTTGCTCTCGTTTGTAATTGAATCAGCAGCTGGACACGCCCACAAGAATCCAGTGGGCTCTAGGAGTGGGTAAGACTCTTGAAAGATTTATTTCGTCTACATGGTTTGTCATCATTACTACAGCATGTGGTGAGTTGTGGACTTTATTACACAGTTATCTCCAATGAGGTGCAGCAAAGTGAGTTTAACATCATTTTTTCTGATACCTTCAGGAGGTTTATGTCTTATTGAATCGGTTCACTCACCTAGTAGTATACCCACTCCATAGTTGAGCCACATCTGTGTTTATCATTCATGAATAGAAAATTATATTCCAGGACTGTTAGAGCACCCATCACCCTTGTATATAGAACTGCCCGTTATAACGCGATCTGTTACAACGCGAATCCGCTTATAACACGATGCAAGCGTGGCTCCCAATTTTCGTATTTATGAATACTTTACAACACAATTATTGGTATCTTAAATACTTTATTGTACAATGCATACAATTGTACATTATTTCTAACGCGATCCGCTTATAACTTGATGTGAATCTTTGGACCCCAAGCACAGCGTTATAAGGGGGTTGAGGGATAGATAGACAGACAGACAGACAGACAGACAGACAGACAGACAGACAGACAGACAGACAGACAGACAGACAGACAGACAGACAGACAGACAGATAGATAGATAGATAGATAGATAGATAGATAGATAGATAGATAGATAGATAGATGCACACAGTAACAGATTTACACATTTGTAAATAAAATTTAAAAAAAATCGTAGATATGTTGTTCCACAATTAAAGGGAAAATAGAGAATCAAAACTGTACTGGAACATAATCCCTGGGGTCTTTCTCAGTCAAGAGTTCATGCATAACCATTTATTATCACACTGCAGCACTGTAATTATACCTTTCAAGATGCACATAATCTTGGACTAAATTTAGAACTATCTATGTTTTACAAATAGAAGCCGTCTTTAGCATAAAGCATATGTTATTGCTTAAAACAAAGATGGTATCAATTTAAAAAGAAAACAATGCACCAAGGACATGACACAAATCTGTAATTACGAAAATAAGTACATTAAGGCATTTTCATTTAAAAGAGAATGAAGCAAAATCACCATGTTGCATATGCTAACAGTTTAAAAAAAAAACTCAACATTACTATGCAAAGAATAACAAATGACAGGCCATGTATCCAAATGATGGCACTAGTGAATGATGATGGTGTCCATCCCTCATTGCATCAGCTGATAGACCCCTGACCAGTCTCCAGTAATTGTGTCTGGGTATTCCAAAAATAGAATGACCCATTCTAAGCCACCACCCGACTTCTTTTTCGTAACTAAAACATTTGCAGAATGGAGTATTTTTCTGACCATTTTTGGCATATGTATACTGAGTCATATACCGTTACTATATCTGAGCGATTAGGAGGTACAGGGCTGAGGTCTAATGAGTCATAAGTTAATTAGGCACCTACTGTCTTAGACATCAAAATGGGCACCTGGGAATGTGCTGTAGAGTGCAAAGGTCCTTGGCCCCAGTTCAAAGAAGAATTTAAACTGACTGCAAAAGATTACACTATGCTGTATTATTCTATCTTTATTAAAGTCATGCATTTTACTAATATGACATTAGATTTAGCACAGACATCAGCATCAAACTGGGATTATTATGGTGCAAATATATGTCAACACCTACATTACAATACTTGGAACATATTGTAGATCAGGGGTGGCCAAATCCAGTCTTCATGCCCCCCCCCCCCCAACAGGTCAGTTTTTCAGGATATCCCAGCTTCAGCACAGGTGGTTCAATCAGTGGCTCAGTCTTTGAAGCAGGGATAGCCTTAAAACTGAAACTGTTGGTGGCCCTTGAGGACTGACGTTGAGCACCCTTGCTGTAGATCTTACTGCAAATGTAATTTGCCCAAGAAAAAAACATAAGAATATACTCTTCCATATTTGATACTATTACATTTCCATATTGTTCGATTTAAGTGTGAGGGTGGAAACAACTTCTCTCACAGCTGCACCTAAATCCACCTGTTCTTCAAGTGTTCTTTGCCTATCCAGGGCAGACCAAGCTACCTCCGTACACAACTCCGGCATATTACCCTATTACACGCAGTATCCTAATTACAGTGAACGTTCCAAAATATACTCACAATCCATTTCCAAAATGAGTTTGTGATCGGCACACATTTCCTCTTTACTGCGCGGCGATCAAAGGTTCTGCTTATTAAGTGATTATGTAAAGTACTTTTTGTGTTTTCATCTTTCAGAGATTATAATCCGTTATGATGTAATAAATGTTTCTCAAGGAGAAAAAAAAATCTTCATGCGGCTTTGCAGAAAGGCAGTACGTCCTAGCAATTGCACGAGCCAAATGACAAGAAATGCAAAATAGATAAGTAAAAAGGCACTTGCTTGCAAATAAAGAAATATGCTGACTTGAGATGTAAAGGTGCTAATGTTGTGTATATGAATATGCTCCACTCGACAACAAAAAATATCCCTGTAAGTCTATATTAGAGGTGGACAACTTCAGTCTTCAAGGGCCACCAACAGGTCAGGTTTTTAGGATATCCCTGCTTCAGCACAGATGGCTCAATCAGTGGCTCAGTCAATGACCTGTGCCACCTGTAATGAAGCAGGGATATCCTGAAAACCTGACCTGTTGGTGGCCCTTGAGGACTGGAGCTGTCCACCCCTGGTCTATATGTCCATGAACACTGGTTAAGTAAAGCTACTTTCACATTCTTTACATGTGCATTTTAAATTCTAAGTGCCCAATTGACTTCAACATATTGATATAGAATATTGGGCTCTTAAAGCTGCAGACCGAGCAATAGCCTACATGGGTGTTTTTTGTTTGTTTTTTTTTTTGTTTTTTTTTTTAATAATTCAGTACTGTACTATCAGAAAACTTGTAGCATTTTTTTAAACAATTCTGAATTACATTTTTAATGTATTATAATGTAACAAATATTTTTTATTTATATAGCAACCATTTACAAAGTCACAGTCCCTTCCTCTTCTGAAACAGGCTCTGACACACCCCTTTTTGAGCCCTGCCCTCTCTCTAGCGGTGCACCAATTGTATCTAGTGACTGCCTGGTCACATGATCTTCCCCACAGAACTTTACATCTTTGGTCTTCTTCGGCTGCACTGACAGCCATTTAGTGAACCCCCAGACGAATCTTCGCCTATCGATCACAGAAGAACGGATCAATCGGCAACTTATCATTGTGTGGATTGTAATGAACACAGAATTAACCCCTGGTCCTTGAAGGGCTGAAACCAGGCTACACAACACATAGATATATACAACAGATATATTACTGACAGGTAGGGGTAATGACCTTTATTCAAAGCAGCCAAATATACCCCTACCGTCACAATCAAATGCCAAAAAATACCACTTTTTCTTTATCACCTACTCCATCTAGTGCGGCGTTTGCCTTATCTTTCCTATGCAGGAAAAGCTTGGCTGGCAGAAGCAGTGATTTCCTTACTAAGGGAGGGATGCACATGGTACAGTGACCAATATGATTGGTTGCTGTACCATGTGTCCCTATGAGACGTTAGCTGAGACCGTCCTAGCCACTGTTAAAGGCCTGAAGTAAAGAGGCCGCATAAGGTGGCTGTGGGTTAAAGAAGACAGACATCACACACAGGTAATAAACTCATATGTAGTCGTTGTTAATTATTGTGGTCATTTTAAATTCATAAACCTGAAAGAGATAGCATTAGAATTTCTTTTTATTATTTTGAAGTAATCAGATCACTGTTCATATTTTACCTGTACATTTTAAATTACTGTGCATTTGTATTTGTAAACCTTAAACGTAAGAGGCCCTATTTTTCAGGTAGAATTCAGTCTAAAGAGAGTATAAAAATGCTTACCTTCGGTCACTTGTATCAGCAGACTTTGTTTCTAAGTAAATGAATGAACACAAAATTACAGTTATATACAAACGTAATCTACACATTTTCCAATTTTTACAATCACTGAATCTGTTTTCTCGGGGGTTACTGCTGTCTATTGAATATTTATTAGCAAGTTATTAGATAATTCACATTTACATTACTTTTTCATGAGTTTACCTGGTGTGTGATTACACACTTAAAGTATAACACAGACCTTCCCAGCAATGCAATGCCAAGGGCCAAAATTAATTCAAATCACATTTTTTTTAACCTTTTACAATCAAATTATGAAGACATGTTTAACTGGTTTTACTTCTTGTTCAAAAATGGTTCAGCTTCCATGTGATCTGTATCCATCCCTATGTTTTCAGCCCATGACTATTTAAGAAAAATGCAGAAATTCCCACACCATGAACAGTTCACAGAACACACAAATTGCTTTGTAAGTGAAAATGACGTGAACTTAAAAAAAGATTTCAATTACAATGATTTTTATAAGTGATGTTTTACATGTGAAAAAGCCCCATAAACCTTGTGGCATGTTTTTATTTCAATAATTTAAACATGTGTTTGATTTCCTGGTGTTTGTGTTTTCTTTTATGTTAGTTACTAATCTCAGTCTTTTCCTTTTCCATTTCTAGTCAATGCTCTCTAACTCTGTGATGCGATCAGGGGAAATGTTACTACACGCGCTTATCGATGCAGATACACATTGCTGTAACTGTGTCAAACAGATCATCTAAAATTGAAATAAGATTGCAGATAATTTAAAAACTGCATATTTTTATAAAAAAAATGTATCTGCCTGATCAGCTGGAATTGGCTACAAGAGTACATCCCCCCCGTTTCAACTTGTCATAAAGTTTAGACCATATTACCATTATTACACTGCCCTAATTCTTCCCAGAACAGGCCCAACTAAAGGACTGTGATGTAGAATAATGAGGCACTCTTGAAGAGAACAAAAACACAATTATAAGTTATTACTACCATAAACTGAAAGATCTTCCCCATACTGCGGCTAGTAGATAGAGTTACTCCTAGATAATGAGAGCTTTCTCCAAACCTCTCGTTTCCGACGTATTTTTAAGATGAAAGGTGGATGGTTAAGTTTTAGATTATTGTCTACATTTTGAAGAATTATAATCCCTATATATTCTATAAAATTATTTGCAGTTTGAAATGAATAACCATGGTCATATTTTTTTAATGAACACACAGTCCCTGCAAGCTGTGTACAGTGTGTGTGTGTGTGTGTGTGTGTGTGTGTGTGTGTGTGTGTGTGTGTGTGTGTGTGTGTGTGTGTGTGTGTGTGTGTGTGTGTGTGTGTGTGTGTGTGTGTGTCAGTCAAATGGAGTGCTACTGAGCGTGGCCAAATGTATACAACAGAAGCCAAAAATACCCAATGCTACATCCAATGTGACAAAATACATAGTTAAATACTTAAATGTTAGCATTCTCGTGAGTAAGGGTCATTTAGTTTGGCCAAAGCGTTATTAGCCTGCAGCAACAATACGGCATGGCAAGTATATTTTTTTTAGCCAGAAGATCTCAGATGTTGTCAAGTTGATCTTGTATCATGCAAAGGAAACAAGTAATATATGTGTCCCTATGTGCCCCCTCCCCCTCTTATTTTGGCTCTGGCGCCTTGGCATCATGATGGCACGTTGCCATGGCAATGTGACCGCACGACCACGTGGCATCATTTGACGCCGCATTGTCATGGTGACGCATCTCCAGAAGCCGTCTGAGCAAAGGTAAGTCCAGTTTACAGAGGCCTTTGCCGATTCACCGGCATTTAATTTAAGTGCCTTCGGGAAGCCCGCAGGGCCTCTGTAAACCCTGCGGCCCCCTCTGACAATTTGGCACCCCCAGATTGCGCACCCCGGCTATATATACTCACAAAGAGTTTTCTGTCATATGGACACTTGTTTATGGGTATAACTCATTAACCCATACTGTTATTGGAAATAAAATGAACTACAAGCAACTCATTGCTTTCAATTGTGTTTCCCATACCCCCAAAATAGAACCCCAGTTCTCCCTATCATAGGGAAACTCTCTTTTTCCTTCTATACATAGCCTTTTATATTATTGCCTCCCGACGAGCCACTAAAATGTTTCGAAAATAGCTGCAGATCATTTAGGTGTACTGAATATTCACTTATATATGAAACTTTTCTCATTCCAAAAATCTGTGAACCTTTGGTTTTGGGCTGCAAAAAATGAAGTGAATCTACCAAATGAAACTTGATCCTTTTTATCCTCTAACTGCATTTTGCATCATATTGGTGTAGATTTAAGGGGAAAAACGATCCTACACGTGGTGGCATCAGACTTTGATAGACTGGTGTAATTTTTAGCCACGGGATTTATTAACCTCAACGGATTTACTAGATCTAGTTTTTTCTTAAAGCAGCACAATCTAGTTTCCTAATATCCTTTTTCTACAGGACGTAGAGCCAAGGGGTCCCATCAAAGCTGAACCGTGCTAGTTTCAAGTCAAGGAACTCCCTGTTCTTGAGATGCACACCGGGGAAGTAAACAGTATAATTTCCTGTTTTTTTAAGGGTTTTTATTTGCATTAAATCAACCATATAGTCTTATCTACTGAGAGATAGATCCCAAAGTCTCAACTATTGACGATTCCTCTTCCCTTCTGGGGTGCATTGTGAGTCCTGTTTCCATTCTGATGTTTTTTTGCTCCATTGTATGTAGTGACCGTAAATGCATTGCGTTCCAACATCTCTGATTTTGTAGAGTGCACAATGCTGTATTTCATTGTATCATACATAGAAAGAATTCACCAGATTTCCAAAATTTGCATTTATCTCAAGTAACTGATAAACTGGAAAATCAGCAGTGGCGAGAGCCAAAGGAAATACCAAACAAGTTCTAATGACCGACACATTGCAGTCTTCCCATAATGTCAGAAATGGCATTTCATCAATTTGTATGCGGTGAGCTTTCTAAGATGTGAATGTCTAATTGTAAATTGTTTGAGAGGTTTGTAGCCCCTCCTGTTAGCTTAAGCTCACCCATCCCACCTCTATTTAATCAGCAGCTCCAAGTACACATATGTGAATGATAGACTATTGCAAGATTTCTTCCCCCGGGAGAGAAGTGGCAATAACCTTTGCTGTACAGTAGCAATAAGCTGAGAAGTTTATCTTTTGTTGTACTTTTTTTATTTTTAATATTGTGTTTGCACTATATTCACTAGGGCACTTCTGTTTTTTAACCGGTTTTAGCTGCGCTGTATCTCATATAGTGCTCCTAAATGTTATCCCCTTGGGCACCGCATACACATCACACATCCCATGATATTGGCTATATTATTGGCTTATTTTCCTCTTTTCTCTTTCCAGTGCAAGAAGTACAGAAGGCGCAGTATAAAGTAGGTAGTGTAGGACAAGCCCAAATGGGTTTAATGTGACATGGTTGCAGGCTTGAAATGTTTTGGCCAAAAGATTGGACCAAATGACCCGTACTTATAAGGAAAAAATATAGAAAGAAAACATATAGAAATGTACTAATTTGTCATGTTGGGTGTGCATTGGGGCTTATTCGTTTATTATGCTATACACAGAGCCATACATGTTCTTTCCAACAAACGTATACATGTCTATCAGTAAGGTCATTCCATATATTTTTTAATTCAGTGATAATGTGGGCGCCCACTGGCAGGGTTGGCTTAAAGCTTTGCAGGTCCCAAGGCAGCACACTGGCCTAACGGGGGGGACTTACCTAGACCAACAGCCCTCCTCCGGTAGCGTCATGGCGCCATGACATCACAGCGTCATGTGATGTCGTGCAGGAGGCGGCCCACTGCAGAGAAGGTAAGAGCAAAGACACACAAAACCGCCCATACACCTACCTCTCTGCCAGTCCGGGGCCCCACGCACTCCCTCTGCGACCTCCTCCTGTTGGCGCCGGGATCCAACTTCTGACTGAAGAGGGGAGCAGGAGGAGGGGAACCCCATGCTCCCTTCTTCAGCTCCCCCCTCTGGCCGGGTGAAAGTTGAATTATGGCACTGACAGGAGGGAGAGGAGGAAGCGCGGGGCCCCCGGAAGGAGCGGGGCCCAAGGCGGTCGCCATGCTCGCCTTAACCTAAGTCCGGCCCAGATTTAAATTATCATTATATACCATATTACTTATCTCTACACTTCCCTTTAAACAAAAGCTATAATGCTTCTCCTTTTAAACCACTTACAAAGTATACTTCCTTTGGAAGAATGATAGAGTTGAGGTATGGTGGCAGATGCCCTAAGTAAAAGTTATATAAGTACTGCTAATAATCTCATCATTTCCTCTCCTGTTGATTGAAATCCATAATGTCATTAAACATGTGTTGGTAACTTAAATCTTGAAATTACACGTACACGTCCCTGCATTCTGTGTTCTTGGCATGCAATGAAATCTAGAAATACTTCCTTCACCACATTCTACACAGTCACAACAATTAAAAAACAAAAACGTAATAATGTATGCAGTCTTTTCACAAGCACTGTATTAGAGCTACTAAGAATAACATTTAATTTATTCATCATTATGAAATAAACATATGTTTACATTTTTAGTGTCAGAATTCCCTGCTACACAATGCACACCCTTTTAGCACAGACAGGGTTAAACAGTTTCCAAATACAATGTTATTAAAAAATATATATATATATATTAACTATGAAAATTTGCACTTATCATTATAAGCACTCAAATAACAGAAGGTGCATTGCAGGGACCTCCAGCAGGGTATGGGTTAATGTTGCATCACTTGGCAAATGAAACATGGGAAAAAATGACACTTGTACACTTGAAGCAAAAGAAGTCGCTTGATTTCCAAACGATAACCAGATGGCCTTAAGAAGAAGAACAGCCAATTAGTTAACCAAGTGGAACATGTTTTGGGTTTTGAATACATTCCACAAAACATGCTGTTTCTTTATTCTTGTACATAAAGTGCAGAAAAGTAATCCCATGCACGGCTGGTGATGAAAATATAAACTTTTAAGGGATATAAAATAAATACATGTATGTTATAATAATAATAATTGCATGTTCTTGTATAGCGCTGCTAGTTTTACGTAGCGCTTTACAGAGCCATTTTGCAGGCACAGGTCCCTGCCCTGTGGTGCTTACAATCTATGTTTTTGGTGCCTGAGGCACAGGGAGATAACGTGACTTGTCCAAGGTCACAAGGAACCGACACCAGGATTTGAACCCCTGCTTCAAACTCCGTGCCAGTCAGTGTCTTTACTCACCGAGCCACTCCTTCACTCTTATATGTGGATTAAATATGTGTATATTACACAAAATGCAAAATACACAGGGGTAAAGAGCCTTTACAGTAGGCAGTCATGGTGAACGGTAGAGAAGATAAGGGATAGTCAAAATTAGATCACAAGTGATCTATATTACCAGCACAACACTACGTTAGCGCAAAAGATTATTTTATTGCATCCAAATTGCACACAGGCCCGACCTTCGTTGAAACAACAACAGCAATTTGGATGCAATAAAATAATATTTTGCCCTAATTTAGTGTTATACAGGTAATATAGATTACTTGTGATCTAATTTTGACTATATATATATATTTTTTTTTTTTAAATGTATAAACTGTCCTTCGTGTAATTATATGTATTAGGTATCTTGGCTTTGGAGTAATATGTACTGTACAGTACTTGTACTCCTGTTCCGAAACCATTACATAGCTGTTTTACTCTAATGTTAACACTTTAGCTATTTATTGGTTGATTCCATTTATGCACGGGTATATAAGGACACTATCTGTCGTCAACCGTAAGCTCCGATGAAGTTACGGCTTATGCAATCGAAACGCGTTGGGATGTAGCACACATCATCACACCACATAAGAAGCAAAAGAGTACTTGGAGGCACTCGATCATGGCACCGGGGGTATTCGCAAAATGTCTATAGGGATTCCTTGGAGTCTACCTGAACCAGCGTTCCTGGAGAGGAGATCTACCCCGCTTGTTATCCGGCTGTTGCTATGAGATTATTCTCACAAATGTGGTTTAGCACTCTGGACTTAGGTCCAGTGTGCTCCCGCAGTCACAGAAGAGCTGAGGTCCCTACCTGTTATAAGGTGCGATTTTATCACGTTTGTTTGTGAGTGTGCATTTTTAAGGTTTCTTCAACCCAGTATATGAATTAAAACCGTAATACACTATGGGGCATAAGCTTCTGTTTTATGTTTTTTAGATCCCCTTGGAAATTAGTTAATTCCCCAGTTTTGAGTCCCACTGGGAGAAAATCGCTATATAAAATTAAGTTATTATTATTTGTATATTTTTCTTTCTGTACAAAGTTTCTTGCTGCTGTTAGATGACCTGACCCCACCCTGGAAGACGTAGTATGGAAGGAACATTTTTAAAAGGGTGTGGTCCAGTGTCTTATATTTAAATGTCCTCATTTAAATATCAAGCTGTATTTAGTAAGTGGCGGTACCACCGCCCTGTAAGATGTCTTATGGAACTTCTGCTTCAACTAGCTGCATTTTCACTATATAATGAATATAAACACTGTTGTATTTAGGCCAAATATTTTATATATGAGACTGTGAAACTTTATATTTTCCTATGTGGTAATGTTTTTATCTACAAACATAAATGTAAAAAATGGTGCTTTTGTTGTATTGTTTTTTAAATGAGGCTTTATGATTTTTACTTGTGACCTAGGACAGAAAATTAATGTTACATTTTCATAACACATCTATATATATAAACTGTATACACTCTACACTGGCACAACCTACATACTGTACATTATACCATTTTCTTTTCTGCACATCTCTCAGATTCACAGTTGCCAGCTAAAATGGGAACTCAGCAAAACATACATATTGTTGATCTGAATTCGCCAGAGCTTTAGGAGTATGCAACAAGGCCAATAAATCAGTGCAGATGACACAGATTATCAGGATGCAAAAAAAGAAGTAATATATGGTTGCAGCAACCAGTTCAAAGACAGGGCATTTCTCTATGCTTTTATCGCTTCAGCTCTCATCACAGAAAAAAAAAATTAGTTCGGAGTTCCTTTTGTGTATGCAATTCCCAGTCACCTGTTTGACCTTGTACTACAATATAGAGAAGTACAGCTTATTATTTTTACATATGCTGTTAGAGATACAGTAGTAGCAGTGATACAAACAACCATAAAAGCTGATTTAATACAAACACTGCACCCAGAAAGTTGTTTTACAATACAAGATCTACAGCAAGGTTATTAGACATTGTCTCATCCACAAATATATTATTAGCGTTATTATTATTATTAATATTCAATTTTTACACATGTACAAGAAATATTTGTTGCGAAATGTTACAAGTTCTCTTGCAGTTTTGATGTTTATTGGGCATACACAAAAGGTTAAAAAACAAAATAACCAGATAGAGCGGTACCCAAATGCATATATGTATTTAATGGGAAATATATTGCTGAAAACATGGGAAAATCTACAATTTTATGTGTGCATTAATTCAACTTAATGTAGACGCAAATTAGGTCATATTACATACTGACTAAATAGTTTGACTTTCTTCAAAATATTCAATGAATGGGATACTTTTGCAGATGTGGATAGTAAAAAAACAAAACGTTTATTTCATTTTCAGCGAGTAGAGGGAATTGCAGCATTAGACTGTCCCCCGTTTTGGAAGATTCCATCCCACATGTTCAATTAGTTACTAGTGCTAGTATGTAAAGACGGAGCTCTGAATAAAGCAGGGGCGCCAAACTCCAGTCTTCAATCCCCCCCCAATAAGCCAGGTTTTCAGGATATCCTAGCTTCAGTACAGTTGGCTCAATCTGTCGCTGCTTCAGCACAGGTTGCTCAATCAGTGGATCAGTCTTCGACTATTCTCTTAGATGAACTATACTCTATATTCTTAACAACTTCAAGTAAAATAATATATATATATATATTTTTTTTAACAAGCTCTGTTTTTTCTTGTCACATATCTTGTTGTGAAATAATCCAATAGTTTTCTGTTTGGGAGAAATGACCCAAAGCAAACCTTTATCTCAAGCCAATGACAGATGCCCAACATTGATTGTGATTTTATACAACTAAAAACTGCTCATAACTCAGCCCTGATAAATTCAACCTTTTCATTTTTGCTGCTATGTTTTAGTGTTTTTAAGGTATGAGCACCTAACCAATGCTTTATAAACCAATAAACACATGTATTTATATTTTGTGATATTCTTTGAACTTTGTCTAGTTAGGCTTCTGGGCCTAAATTTGTAAAGCTAACGAACTTATGTTAAAATATAAAACAATTATTAACAATGGTAGAGAATTTATTGCAATTGTAGCATATATTTTCCAAATATGGCTAATAGCGCATTTGCCCATTTTGACTGCATAAAAAAGCACAATTAAATAAAATATACATTTCAATTCAATAAAACAAACACTTGCCATTAAATCCATTGATTGTCACAGTGGTGACCTATGCCCTCAATGGAGGCACAGATACACATTGGCAATTCATGGGCACCCTATAGTATTGACTATGTGTTTCTTACCCTTGCCAGGATGAAGGCTCATCCTCCTTATCCAACTGTTGCACCAATCAACTCTTGACCCATTAAGCAATAATTCTTACTTGACCCACGAAGCAATGATCCTCACTGAACCCAAAGCAATGATCCTCAATTGACCCAAATAAATTATCGTCAGCTTGCATTGAAATGAAGAAACCCAAACCCAGAAAATATCCTCAATGCCCGATGACAAAAAAATAATCAGGAAAAAGTAAATCCAAAAACCATGAAAAACAATCCTTGCCCTATGGCACAAAAAAAGTCACCGGTGAGTAGATCTTCTTTTCTTGTTTCTTATGGGATGTTGACATCTCCACTTCCTTTCAAATGAGACGTGACAGGTCTTATATAAGCCAGTGACCTCACATTTGACAGACAAATGGTACAGTACATCCACCAATTCAAATGGTGGATGTACCATGTGAACAGGCATCAATTTTGGCATAGAATGTCTTCTCTACCAAATTTGATGGAATCAAATGGTACATCCAGCAATCCAATTGGTAGATGTACCCTGTGATTCCTTCTCTTTTTTTGGGTGATGTGACGTCACCTTAAAGGGAGAGAAGTATTCAATCAGGTACCATATGCTAATAATAAAAACAGTGTGATCAGCTGTAAGAACTGTGCGGGGAGACAGAGAGAGACACTGCTTCTCTCTGCTCTCTATGCTCTCTCTTCCAGACTACTGACAATATGGTAGGATTAAGGCAGCGGGTGTCCCATGCAGAAGAAAGGACCCCAGCTGTATTAGTCTTTCTTGGAATCCCCCCCCCTGTACTGGGCTGTGATCGTCCTTGGCCGTAATCACCACCACACTTGGGTCGTGGTCCACCTACTCCAAGTGATGCGCCACTTATGTATGTATATCTTTATTTATATAGCCCTGTAACAGGGACTTAGCCTTGTTTAAATAAAGCAGCCTCCGAGCTCTGAGAATCC
The DNA here is from genome assembly GCF_040206685.1 of Ascaphus truei. Taxonomy (NCBI): domain Eukaryota; kingdom Metazoa; phylum Chordata; class Amphibia; order Anura; family Ascaphidae; genus Ascaphus; species Ascaphus truei. Next base: position 40,376,707 of record NC_134498.1, read on the forward strand.
AGCAGAGAGATAGTTGATTGCAGCCACTCAATGAACTAGTCTCCACCTGGACTAATGAGACCTCTGTAAAAAGCCTCAAGTGAGACACAGGAGAGAGATTCCTTAGCTCACATTTGGGCTGACAGAATAATAATAACAATAATAGCATGTTATTGTATAGCACTGCTAGTTTTACGTAGCGCTTTACAGAGACATTTTTGCTGGCACAGGTCCCTGCCCCATGGAGCTTACAATCTATTTTTTTGGTGCCTGAGACCACAATGTGAACGAGAAGTGTGGTCCACTGTATCAAAGGCTGGAGAGTGGTTGAGTAGTATGAGAACAGTGTAATGGCTTTTGTCTTTGGCAGCGTAGAGGTTATTAGTTATTTTAGTGAGGGCTCTTTTAGTGGAGTGAGCAGTGCGAACACCAGATTGTAAAGGGTCTAGAAGAGAATAGGTGGTTAGAAAATAGAGCAAGCAAGAGAACACAAGGCATCCCAGGAGTTTAGAAGCAAATGGCAGGAGGGAGACAAGAGGCATAGTTAGAGAGAAGGGTAGAGTCAAGCTTACTGTTTTTGAGTAAAGGTATTACTGCTGCATGCTTGAAGAAGGGAAAGGTACCAGAGAAGAGGGAGGAATTTAACTTTTGTGAGAGTGTGAGGATTACAGTAGGAGCCAGAGGTTTGAGGAGATGAGCAGGAATGGGGTCAAGAGGGCAAGTGGTAGAGGGGGAAGAGGAGATCAGCAGCGACACATCCTCGGTGACAGAGGAAAAGGAGTGAGGAGGTGTGAGGTTGTGAGGAGGATACAGAGAATGGAATCCACCTTTGTCTTGAAATAGTCAGCAAAGTCCTGAGGTGAAATAGAGGAATAAAAAAAGGTAACAGATGTCTGTGAGAATTCTTCTACAGAGGATTTATCTCTTATAATAAATTAAGAAGATTTGACACCATGAAGCTATGTGCACATCTCTTTGCTGGTTTTTAGATACTCCATAATACTAGTAGATATCGTTTTTTGACATGGCCTCTGTTCTCCCCTCTTGTCCTACTTTCTTCCCCCCTTTCTTTTACCCCCTAAAAATCCTTCAACACCTGTAGGCTGCTCATCGATTTGTAAATAGAGTCGTGTAAAAAGATATTGGTGAATTGTTTGAAACGCTGATGTGAGTAAATAGAATGGATCAAAGTGGAGTATTTTGTTTGAGGTATTAACTTCTCTCTAGCAGCTTTTCTATGCTGTGATACAAGAAATGCAGTCCACATATTTTGCAAATAAAGGTACCATTTTAACACAAGTCTAACATATATGATGTCTTAATGGCATTGACACCACCTTTGATAAGACATTAAAATGTTTGTCACACTGTTACCATTAAGTGTCTACACAAAACTAGATAAGAGTTACTGTAGGTAACAAATGTTAAGTAAATACTAAAGCTCTGCTCAATTACCTTTGTTTCTCCCATGAGAACAAAATAGTCTTCATTTTGAAGAAAATAGGTTTAGCTTAAAAACTCCTGGACATTTTTGTTAGCCTTCATCAGAGTGAATATGCAAAAGTGTTACAATGACTATGTTTAATCGCAAACTAAAGCTAAGAGCAGCTTAGTGGTGCCACTGTGGTGCAGTCCTAAAATGACACCCTCATAAAAAACACGTAATAACGCAGCAATACTACCGCCCCCACACCTCCCCCTCCCCCCCACACCTCTTTTGTCCCTTATTTTTATACAGCTTGTAAATCATGTGAAAATGTATAATTCTACATTCTTACCTAAGCTGCCAATTGTTCAGTGCCCCTTTATTTATTCATAAAATGTGTTACTAGGAAGTAATACATTGAGTTACTTCTCGTTTTCAAGTATGTCCTGGGCACAGAGCTATGATGACAAATACACGGTTACAAATACATTGTTACATTAAGTGAGCAAGGTTATACATTATATACAAGACATTGCATACACAGTGAAATAGTGTATGTTATAGGCGTATGTAACAGTTACAGACCCGATTAAAATATGAGACAGCTTCAGTTTTGAAAGAACTTAGACCTGTTATAAATCTATAAAAGTCCTGATTGCGTGCCTAACATAATGGCCACCTTTTCAGTTTCAATCAATACTCTGGTCAGTGAGACTCAGCAGCTACAATGTACCCTGATATAACTAATGTAACATTGCCTATTGCTACAGTTTACAGCTCAAACTGCTGGGAACATTGGCAACAAATTATCACAAACAGGGTAGAGTTGCAAAAATCTTGCACTACTGAGAAGGTGGGCTAAAACCTGCTATGGAATTCAAAGGATACTTTAAAACTCATACAGAATGGCATTGCTTTGAATTTAAAAAAATGTAAAAGAAAGATTCACTATTATCTAATACTACAGAACTGATTTATATATATAAAGGCGCCGGTCAGTATTTGGTATTTATAAAAAAAATAGACGTTATGTATATTCAGTAGTGAATGTTTCTAGTTTTAAATTGATAGCCTGCATGTGAAATAATAATACAAAGAGCGCAATTAAAATATTTATGCTTTTAGGATATATTTACTTAAAGAAGCTAAGCTACATGACAGTTCAAAGGGCAATCTTAGCCAGCAGTTAAGAAAACACTTATACACAATTTACTAATGCAATTAGCTTCCGTGAAAAATGCAATCATCCCTAAAATTAAAACTTCGGTGAAAAGTAAATCCGTTTTTCTTTTTAACAGTAACTGTTGAGCTAATGATGGCAGTTACAATTTAGCAAATAGTAATTATATTTTTGATAACAGGCGGGGGTAATGTAATCGGAGATACAACCTTTCCTTGTGCAGGTTCTGAACATATTCTGTATACTGTACAGGAATAAAGGCCAGCAAAGTGAGAACAGACTCCGTAACCCAGAGAGTTTACAACCTCAGATAAGTTCAAAAAGGGGAACAGAGAATTGAAGGAAAAATGCTTCTGGACACATAGGGATGGTATTGGAACAGAAGTGATGATGATGATGATGATGATGATGATGATGATGATGATGATGATGATGATGATGATGATGATGATGATGATGATGATGATGAGCTGAACAGGGCACAATGCACCACCCAAATAGTTGTAACATGATGGGATTTTTTTAAATATATTTTTGAGTTCCCTGCGCTGGTTTGTAATCAACGAAGTTGTGATATCCTGAAGCAATTCAGCACATTCATGGGCATCTGTGGTAGTGTTATCACAAGGAAATGGCATGTGTTCTCTCGAGGGCAAGGCTGGGCAACTCCAGTCCTCAATGGCCACCAACAGGTCAGGTTTTCAGGATATGCCAGCTTAGCACAGGTGGCTCAATCAGTCCCTGCTTCAGCACAGGTGGCTCAATATGAGGCTCATTTGAAGACTGATTGAGCCACTTATGCTGAAGCAGGGACTGATTGAGCCACCTGTGTTGAAGCTGGGATTGTCTGAAAACCTGACCTGTTAGGGGAAGGGGGGTTGGCTTGAGGACTAGAGTATATCCCTGCCTCAGCACAGGTGGCTCAATCAGTGACTCAGTCTTTGAAGTAAGGATATCCTTAAAACCTGACCTGTTAGTGGCCCTTGAGGAATGGCTTTGCCCACCCCTGCCCTAGAACTTAAATACAAAATGGTGATTGGATACAAGTTATTTTTTAATTGGCAGCAGGTAGAAATAGATTTCCATATACCAAACATAACCATTTTCATTCCTTTTTATCATCCTCCCAATGCAGCCATTACTTAGTTCCAAGCATCCTCCTCTTTTAATGTTCTGTACTTTTTTCTTCTCTGCAGCATTATACTAAAAAGTATTAATGTAATCTATGCAGGTCACACACATTCCACGTACTGCAATTTATTTAATCTAGGGCAAATATATTAACAGCTGAGGCAGTGATATAACTGGAATGTCTATTGGGGCTGGCTGTGCTAGAATAGATCATACAATGCTTCTGAATAGAATGTACACTTCCCTTGTATGATACATTGGGACTAGTCTCCATGACATTCCAATTCTGTGAGATACTGCTCCTTTATTCGATGCAAGCAGTCATCATACCCCCACACTACTTTTCTCTTGGTCAAGGAGAGGGGGTGACAAATTGCACGGACTCTAACACACATTTCAAAGGTGTAACTGAAATAAAAGCACACTTATAATATCAATTTTATATAACACAACCCATGTGAACTGTGATTTAAGGCCCCAAAAGACACACATTTTAAAATACAAAAGGTATGATTATACAACACAGAAATTAAACCGTCATGTATAAAGGTACACGTAGAGAAACGGAAATCCCTGCTCCTAAATTGTATGCGTAATCTATACATTGAGAGACTTAAAGACAGGAGGAGTAAATGTAATTTATTTATTTATTTATTTATAAAATGTTTTACCAGGAAGTAATACATTGAGAGTTACCTCTCGTTTTCAAGTATGTCCTGGGCATAGTTAATATGACAAATAATACATGGTTACAAATGCAGCTACATAAATGAACAGGGTATGCATTATATACAAGACATTGCATGCACAGTTAGTAATTGTGTTGGGAAGATAACAAGTGCTCCTGGGTGAAAAAGTAGTTTAAAGTATTAGCCAATAATAATGCTTCCTCAAAAAAAGATTGAGGTTTTGTTGTACTGAGATTACGGGGAGAGAAAATGATTACCCGGAATCAGGGGAAGAGAGCGCAAATTGTAGGGATTAGTAAATCGATAAGAAGTTATCAGGCATGATAGAGACATACATGGTAAAACCAAGAGCACAGAATAGAGACAGGCACTTTTTTGGGGGGGGGCGGATTTGGATCCACAGCGCATCAGCCGGTTCCTTTGGTCCGCGGATTTCCGCGGCTCAATCTCAAAAAGGGCAATTCGCGGTTTGGTGTAATTTTTAAATTATTATTACCAATACACTCCATGGATTCCGCAGCCCGTGGATAGATTTGATGTACAAATTCCGTCAATGGGTTGTACCCAATGGCGAATTTTGATGAATCCGCGCAGTTTAAAACAGAACAAATCTATCTGCAGATTTTACACCGCAAAACAAATTTTTTGGGGAAAATGGAGGGAATCCGGGAAATGGTTTAGGGTTTATTCGCCCATCACTAGCACAGAACACATAGGCTGAGATCCACAGAAGGTGCTAAGTTTTAGCATGCCTCAGCTCTCGTTCATATGCATGGTACAGTAGCAAAGATGTGCTAAAACTTTGCACCCTTTTGTGAATCTGGCCCAATAGGAAGTCATTCTACACAGTACAAAGCGGCTGATCGTGGAAAAACTCCATTGATAGGCACTTAATATACAGACTGAGCTCTGATACTGTTATAAAAGCTACAAGTACCCCAAAAAGGTCAACCAATGGCAGTATAACTTTTATAAGCTTTTTTAAGTGTTTTTCAAAGCTAACTTATGAATGTGTCAAAATGAAGCAATTCATTATCAACAAGTTAACAATTGATACAAAAGTAAAGTGTTTCCCGTTATGGATGACTGCAGAAAGCTTACTACATTGGAATGTATTCTTTACAAAATGATTTTGTGAGCAAAGTAGAACGTCATCTTTAAAAAATTGTATGTACAGTAATGCGTCATTTATTGTTAAGCTGAATGCTCAAAGGGCAGGCAGAGTATGACCTACAAGATAGTGAAATGTTCTAGCGAACTATTTCTGGGGGGGAAAAGCATACACAAAGATGTAAGGTACAACGTCCCGCCAAATGTAATAATGTAACCAGGGGTGGAAAAAATGTCACTAACTTAGGCGCCGGCTACATATTTTTAAGAGTCAAACCGTTGTTCTGCCCACTCCCTCTCAGCAGTTCTGTATGTCAGTGTCTGTGTCAGTGTGTATCTGTGACACACGCTAACTCACACACAGCACACAGGCACAGCTCATTGAAACTCACACACAACACACTGCCACTCCCACACAGCACACTGACACACACAGCCATGGGGGCAAGAAGTATGGGTGCGTGGGGTTCAGCAGCTCCCCCCCCCCCCCACCCCTGTGTTTATTCAATTTTACATTATGGTAATGCATGTACGTTAGTAATTTTGTATGTACTGCACCCCCACCCAAAAAATAGTTCATATGTTCCTGCACACAGCACACTGACACGCACACAGCACACTGACCCGCACACAGCACACTGACACCCCTTCCCCTGACATCATTGAGAGCAGGGGCAAGCAAGCTCTGCACCTCGCTCCCTCTGCCCTCGTATACCTCTGCCCCCTGATCTCAGATTCCCCCCCACCCTCGCACTCCACACCAAGAGGCGTGGCGGTGACTGACCTGTAAGTCACTGCGGCAGCCGGTCACAGCGCATACCGATCCTGCTTTCATCTTGCACTAGTAAAGCAGGGAAACCAGGGAAGAAGGGGGAGCAGGGGTCAGCATTAAAACTTCATAAGGCTGCGTCCATAGAAGGACAAGCAGCGCTGAGGCATGCGGACGCTCCGCGCTGAGCCCCTGCATCCTCAATGAGGATGCCTTGAGAGGGGGCTCACGCGAGCGTCCGTAGGCGTGCTCAGGCTTTGGAGTTTTCAGCCAAGCGCCAAGCTGTTTTTCAGCGCGCTGTCGGCTGAAAACATCCAATCAGCCTTAAGCAGCGTCAATGTCACAGCGCCGTGACGTCGGCACCGTGACATTGACGTCAGTGCGTCGCTGGCGATTGGCCCAGCGACATCACTGCCCCGCCTCCAACCACCTCCCCCCGGCTCCCTTCGCGCACGCTGGCTCGCCTGCAAGTCCATGCAATCGCGCTGACTGAAGCAGGCGAGCCTCAGCGTTAGCGCGCATCCGCTCTCCCCACCCCTCTATGGCCGGGCCTAAGGCTCCTAATGGGAACCTACAAATGCTCACACCCTCAATGTCATAAATGAGGGTGAAGCTTCAAAACCAGCAGTAGGGGGGTTAAGAATGAATAATAATATAATACTTACACGGCCATGTGTAAGTACAGGCTCATAAAGGGTTCTTGTCTTTCAAACCAGCAGTGGGGGGGTGACAAATAGATAACAATAGTATAATACTTACAAGGCCATGTGTAAGTACAGGCTCATAAAGGGTTCTTTGTCAGATGTAGCCTCTTAATAGAGTCCTCTATTCATCCATATCTTTCTGATAAGGTGTCTTCAGATAGCTGGATGACGTCACTGCCATGGGTCTCCACCAGACCCAGGCAAGAAATGGGAGCGAGTGTTCAGAATTAAAAATGACAATTTATTAGACTGACATCAAATGTCCACTCACATGTGGGGAAAGTCAGTGTCAGCAACACAAGGGATCCAGCTCGACTCTTGCAAGCTCTAGTGGTTCCATTGCTTTATTGCATTTGTATGCGCTACCTGCTTTCCCTTCCAGAAGATATGATGCCCCTTTTGCAAAATCATCTCGTTAATGCTAGAGTAATATTCTTCATTTAATTACCCACCGAAAAGGGCACGCTATTGAATGTTCAAAAACACTTACACCGTGAGCAGGGAAAATAATCATGGTATAAAACATTCAGGCGTTTTAGAAGATGCCAACTTATTTTCTATTCTGGGAAACTATTAACTGAATATTGGGCAGAAAATAGGCATGTTTCCGTCCCATTGTTCAGAAACTAAGATTAAGTTGTCTGCTAATAAATCTCCTATTCCGAATGAATAATATTTGGAGCTAGGCTGTGGAATCCTGACATTAATTAAGTAACCAGAGAGATTCTTAGCAAGGCTAAATATATACTGTAGCATTTAGCAAGAATGATGTTGCTTGTTGCAACTGGTTGTTATCGGGCTACAAATGACACACTGTAAATGATGAGGATAACCTGGTGGGGCCTGTTATCATTCATGTCAGAATGATCTCTCAGCATATATCGCTAGGAGTATAATTGAATTAAAGTGCATGAAGAAGACCCATTTGTCTTTAACTGGTTTCCAGGAGCTGCTAATTATGAGTCACTAACCCATTGCCATATTGCTCACTTTGTGACCGACATACTTCTCTCTCTGTTTAAAACGCTACCGTTGTGATGAAGAAAGCAGGGAGGAGTTTTGAACTATAACTAAGGTTATAATGTTAAAAGGTGACATTAATATTTTCTTCTCCCATCAAACCTGTTGATTTTTCCTCCGTACCATTGCAAAGATTCGCTCTTTCCTATGTCGCTCTACCTCTAAAATTCTAATGCTGATTCTCTCCCGTCCTGATTATTGTAACCTTCTACTGTCCAGCCGTCCTGCCTCCCTACAATCTATCCTAAATGTTACTGCTAGAATCACGATACTCTCTCCTAAGCCTGTCTCTCCTTCTACTACTGCTGAAATCCATATCATGGCTTCCTTTTTGTATCAAATCCCTTATTACTTACTAAATTCCCCTTCTCTCTTCTAAAGCTATACACTCTTCTGCCCCTCCTTACATAACAGCCCTAATATCTCGCTACTTAACTGCCAGACTCTTGTGCTGCTCAAGGATGTCTACTGTCTACCCCTTATGTATCTAAAGCCCTCTCCACCTAAAGCCTTTCTCACTCACTGCCCCACACCCCTGGAACGCCCTCCCCTAGAAATCCGGCTGGCACCTCTCTCTCCATCTTTAAAGGTCCATCTTAAAACACACAATGAATGTTAATGAAACATGTGGGTAGTTCCTGTGGCTGATACTATACATCTGGTATGCATTTACCATGACCCCTTGCAGACACACTTACAAGAATATCCTCCTACGGTCTCTGTATGTTCTCCCCATTTACCACTTTGATTATTAGCTCTTCGGGCAGGGACTCCTTTTTTTAAAGTCTACATGTATGTATGAAGTGAGTATTCCTATTATATCATGTGTGTTACTGTTGTAAAGCGCTATGTACTGAACCTGGATTGTGCTTTATACATACATACATACATCCGTAATATATATATATATATATATATATATATTTTTTTTTTTTTTTTTTTTTTTAATCGCCGTGTGAATATTATTATTAAGTGTCTTCAAACACAAGAGATGGGCAAAATTTTGGGGACGGATTTTAATCCGTAGCGGATCGGACAGTTCCTTTGGTCCGTGAATTTCCCCGGATCAACCTCAAAAAGGGCGATTCGCGGTTTGCTGATTTTTTATTATTATTACCAAAACACCTTGTGGATTCCACAAACCCGTGGATGGATTGGATTGTACAAATCCATCAACAGATTGTATCCAATGGCGGATTTTGAGAAATACGCGCGAATTAAAACCAACCAAATCCGTTTTTGGATTTTACACCACAGAATGGATTTTGGGAGGAAAATGCAAGAAAATCTGGGAAATTAATTTGGGGGATTTGACCATCTCTACACAGCACCCGGTTTATAGTTTATATGAAGCATATTTATTATTACAAAGCAAACAACACTAGTAATATTTCACATGCAGCAACAGTACAGGAAACAACAAATAGAGTATCTCTGAATTTATAGTGTAAATCCCTAAATAAAGTATAGAATAATTTTTAAAGTGTATGAGATATTGTACCTTTAAAATGAATTATTTCTTACACTAAATCATATTCTGTAATTTCACCTTCAATGTTATAACAACTCATCAGTGTTTTTCATTATACATTTTATTTAATGTTTGGTTATTCCCACTATCAGCTTCACATTGCATAGCTGGTAACCAACCTTGCACTAATAAGACCGAAATGGTTGAAATAACTGTATGTGAGTAGGTTTACTGGCTGTGCACTTGGTTAATACGACCGGGGTTGCCGGGAGGGGGGGAAGAGCTGGGATAGTGTCCCAAGCACCGTGGCTGTGGGGAGCCCGGCTGGCTGCCGCTGGAAGTTAGGCCCGGCTGTTTGTCGGCCCCAACTTCTGCGTCCCCCTCCTGGGCCTGTGGTTGCTGTCGCTGGGCTCTGGCTCTCGGCTCTCCTCAGCTTCTGCCTCTTCCCAAGCCGGGCCTGTCTCTCCCGTGGTGCACTCCAGAAGCTGAGTCTGACTTCCAGGTACACCCAGCTTCCAGCATGCACCGACAGGAGAGAGAGAAGACGTGGGAACAGGCAGCAGCTGGGGGAGAGCCGGGGCTTGTGGCAGCAAGCAGAGGTGAGTGGTGGGCAATTGTATTTGTGTGTGTGGAAGGGCAATTGTATTTGTGGAGGCAATTGTATTTGTGTGTGGAGGGGGTAATTGTATGAGTAGGGGGGGGGGGGTTAAATGTATTTGTGTGAGGGGGGTAATTGTATTTGGAGGGGATCTAACAAAGAGAGTGCAAAGCACTAATGCTTATTGTGAAGGTGCATGTACATACAACTGTGGAAAATATTAACGGATCCACATGCTGTGGGCAGCTGAACTAAAGGCTATATTCTAAATGAGAGGTTTATAAATAAATATAGAGACGGTGTGAGGCTGCCTCGGGTGGTCCTCTGATTGATCAAAATCAGATACACATACAATGAGAAACAAGTAATTATCCGGCACCTCCAGAGATAGGTGAAGTCCAAACAGTAAAAAAATCCAGCACATAAAGAAATCAAACCATATGGTGTTGCCCTGATAGGAACAGCCAATGTTATACAGTAGGACTCTCCAAATAGCAATCAGATGGACGTCAGGACATAGAAAAGGAAAATAACAGAAAAAACATAGCGTGATACTCTATAACAGGGGTCTCCAAACTATGGCCCGGGGGCCACATCAGGCCCCCCACAAGATTTTATCTGGCCCGCAGCAACTTGAAATACAGTATATACATTTTTGCTCATTATATATAATTTCCCAGGGTAAGCACGGCATCCTTTCTTTGTTATTATCCCATTTCTCTTTTGTTCTGAATCATATCATGTCGATTACCCCCAAAAGATCCAAAAAGAAGTTATTCATTCGTTTATAAAATATATAAATATATAAAAATAACAAAAATGTTTTTTTTTCCCTTGGCCCGCGAAAATGTGTAGAATATACGATGTGTCCCTGGTGCTGAAAAGTTTGGAGACCACTGCTCTATGACACAGGCGTATGTGAAAAGACGAATAACTGGGAGTATGGGATGTGATTGGGTATAGACACACACGAGGAAATTAGGACTAACAAACTAGCAATACACAGCACAAACTGACAAAGAGACACTACAAGACAGATGAACAAACAAGTGCATATAATATGGAAATCTAAAAATACAATAAAAATGTATTCTATTAAAAATTACAGTACATGAAAAAAATGAGGGATTCAAATGATTAGGTGACGTTGCACAGGTCACCTTCACGCAGAAAAATTGAAATGCTACTTTCAAGAAGTAGGACAAATACAAGTGCTGCGTACGGTCATATACTGGTAGTGCTTGATATGGACAGGAAGACCACCGCTGTAAAACTGCATCCCTAGGACAAGATAGAAGGCTGCAGTGAATTATAGGTGTATTTGGGGGGAATTGTGTGTGTGCCGGGGGAGGAAGGGGGAAGGAGTGTGAGGAAAGGGGGGATTGAGTGAGAGGAGGTAATTGGGCGATAGTGGGGGAGAGAGAAGAGAGAGGGGGGGTAAGAGAGGGAAGGGGAGAGTGAGTGAGGAAGAAAGGGGGGAAAGAGCGAGGAACAGAGGGGGTGAGAAATACAGGTTTGAAAGGGGAGGGCTTGCAAGGCTGTTGACACGGGGGTGAGGGGGCACAGCAATGACACAAGGGGGAGCGCTGACGACACAGGGAGGGGGTTTGGGGGAGGGCAAAGCTCTAGTCCTGGGTCCCAGAAAATCTGGCGGTGGCCCTGAATATGGCAGGCATAAGCTTATAGGGCTCCATATTAAAATGAATACAAGTAAAGAGTGACTCACTGTGAGTGCTCATTTGCATATCATTACCCAATACCCAGAATCCCTTGCTGCAGTGGAAGCACTGTTTTCCAAACGACAATGGCAAAAGACCTGTCTGAGACATGCAAATGTACGCACAAGTGATATTTTTTTAACGATTTTTTTTTTTTAATATATATATAATTGAATGACTTTTAAAATGTACTACACCTTCTTAAACACTAACATATAGGCCACTGTATTTAATTATATAGACAAGAGAGTAGGGCACAGAAAGGCTGTTTGCTAAATTCCAGAATTAAAACATGTTTTTCTCAAAAATAAGCACACAAACAAGGATGTATTTCCCGGTGTTAGGGAGGCAGGCGCCATTGTGTTGCATTCCGGAAATAATGTAATTTTGTTTTGGCACAACATACAGCTGTAATATTAGATTGAAGGTAAGGTGGTAATGTAATGCATTGTGGCATTCCATTTTTCAAGTAAAATGTGTAAGCTGCATCATGTTTATTAGACATACTGTATATTACCATGCTTCATCAAATGTGTTAACATAATGCCACCAATGGTTGCGTTAAAAGTGATGTTATTTTATACTGGAAATGACAGTAAATTATGTTTAGAAGCTACAAACATGTGACATTTATGCTCAGAAAACACAACTTTACACCCGGAACCTTCTGAACATCCAGACACACATTTTAGAAAAGCATCATCTTAAATCACCCTGCCGCATATTGCAAAAATAGTCCAATCCTTTTCATGTTGTTTTCATGAACAATGTTTGAAGTTTGGTAAAAAGCAGTGTTTCTTTTTTTTCCCCCTTTTTGTAAGTGGGGTAAAGTGGAGCTAAGTATCTTGACAGATTTCAATGAAAGTACAGACATTTTAAGTCAGGGGTGAGACACCTGTGCTGAAGCAGGGAGTGATTGAGCCACTTGTGCTGAAGCTGGGATGGATTGAGCCACCTGTGCTGAAGCTGGCACTGATTGAGACACCTGAGCTGAATCTGGGACTGATTGAGCCATCTGTGCTGAAGCAGGGACTGATTGAGCAACTTGTGCTGAAGCTGGGATGGATTGAGCCACCTGTGCTGAAGCTGGTACTGATTACATCACTTGTACTGAAGCTGGGACTGAGTGAGCCATCTGTGCTGAAGCAGGGATATCCTTAAAACCTGACCTGTTGGTGGCTATTGTGGACTGGTGGTCACTCCCCTTCTAAGTGATGCTTTTAAAGTTATTCAAACTGCCCCATACACACGCATCTTTACCACTTGATTCTTATCCCACAATACGTTGGATTCTAAAGGACAAAAATGTCTAAGCCTTGAGTGAAACGACCAGGTTCAGAGTGACACGTTTCATCCGTATCTCTGGGTTTGACTATCATCAGATAGAACTACTGGGCCAGACTTTATTTTCTTTATTAAAATGTTTTACCAGGCATGCTGCCACAGAAATATATAAATCTAATTTCCACGTATGCCCAGGGATACAAAAGCAGGGAAATGATCAGGAGCAACAATTACAAAAATGTTTTACCCTTTCCCTGCCAGAAGGCCCTGCAATTATTCTAAAACAATGACAATAAACAGGTTTCTAGATGTATAGATTAGACTGTAGGTACTTGGAATATTGATGAGCGGTTAGAAGCTCAGGTAACTGGGAGTTTATGGTATAATGCCAGTGTTTGAAGATTAGACATAAAAGTATGAATATTATGCTTGGACTCTTGGGGAGTCTTACAGCAGCAGTACTAGTAACATTTAGTTGTGTTTAGGTTTGAAGCAGGGGTCTCCGGAGCTGAACCATGCTAATTTCAGCTCCAGGCCCCCCCTGCTTCCTGAGATACTTACTTTGGAAGGGGGTGCCGGTAGCAGTGTCTGGGCTTGTTGGAGTTATCGAAACTGGCAGCTTAAATGTCCCACGTCATGCGGGCCAATAGGAAGCCGTGACATCATCCCTTTGCGGCTTCCTATTGGCCCATGTGACGGGGGACAGTAAAACGGCAAAGAGATACCGGCACCCACTTCCGAGGTAAGTATCTCGGGAAGCACGGTATTCCTTGAGCTAAAATTACTGTGGTTCAACTCCGGAGACCTCTGCTTCAAACCTATTTAAAAAAGTGTCCCCAGTTCTGTTGGTTTAAGGTTTAAACACATGATGTGTGACTAATATGTATTTGCATCCCCAACATGGTTTCGAATTAATGTGATGTGCAACAAATGTTGGATGTGGTATGTCCATAAATTGAAGGCAAACTCCAGCCCCCCAAAAGCCAACATAAATTTAACTCATATAATAATAATAACAATAGCATGTTCTTGTATAGCACTGCTAATTGTACACAGCGCTTTACAGAGACATTTTGCAGGCACGGGTCCCTGCCCCGTGGAGCTTACAATCTATGTTTTTGGTGCCTGAGGCACAGGGACATAAAGTGACTTGCCCAAGGTCACAAGGAGCCGACACCGGGAATTGAACCAGGCTCCCCTGCAGCAATCTCAGTGTCAGTCAGTGTCGTTACTCACTGTGCCGCTCCAAGTTTGTATCTCGCCCTCTGTGCATGCCCTGCATTGGGCTATGGAGAGAGCTTTTATCTCATGAACAAGAGCAAGAATAGATCTATTCAAATGTTTTAAAATAAATGCAAAAAAAGGGGATCAGTGCTGACTGCTGCTTAGAGCAAGTCTGACCATCTGTTCTATCATAGTGTTGGGTTAAGGTTAGGCCGCAGCCATTGAGTGAGAGACGGCGCGCGCGGCTCTGACAAAATGCAGGGGATCTATGGGGCCAGACATAGTGTACGCGAGGAAGTGCGACGGGGCGGCAGATGTTCCAGCAGACAAATGGTTTTGTTTTAGTCGAACGACGGCCAGGTCACATGAGCGGTTCAGTGAATGAGGGCGAACGAGCTTCGTGATGTCGCAGCCACACCTCCACCACGCCTCCCCATGCGCTCCATCTAGCGCGTCTACTATATCCACGGCCATCCAGCGCGGGAAGACACCTTGCAGTCTATTTATTCATTTAGTGATCAGGGGGTTAGGCTGCCAACGGACTTCCAGCACTTCTGCATTTTGTGATTGCTCCTGGGTGGCTGCAAGCAGGCTCTGTGTGCCGGAAAATGGAAGTGGAGGAAGCGAGGTCTTAGAAAATGAGCAACTGCCTATGAAGCACCTGGCACATAATAAGGGTCTCTGGCTTGCCAGGAAAATTCCATACCACGTTCATCATAAGGGCACTGTAAGGGTTAAGTCAAAGTCCTGTAAAGCAGAGGTTCCCAATTCCAATCCTCAAGACGCTCCAAAAGGTCAGGTTCCCAGGATATCCCTGCTTCAGCACAGGGGGCTCAATCCGTCAATTGGGCCAGCTGTGCTGAAGCAGGGATTGCCTAAAAACCTGACCCGTTAGGGGGTCTTGAGGACTGGAGTTGAGAACCCCTGCTGTGGGTGTCTTCCAGCATTGGACGGTATCTTATAGCAAAGGACTGCTTAGTAAATATGGGTCAAAATCTTAGTAATGCTTTATGACTGGAGAGGACTCCGCGATGTACTTTGGGAACCTCTGTCCAGTGCCTGCAGTAAGTCACAGAAGAGACATATTAGTTATTGTGCACTAGAGATCATTTGCTGCTGCATAATCAGACAGCAGCTAGCTGACTGGCAGCACATTGCAGTCTCGATAATATCTGATATTGCTTTGGCTGTGCAGAAAAGTCATTTCCAATAACACATGTAATCATTAGGTGGCAACTCTGTGCACTAAACAAAACTGAATTTTAACAGTTGTTATGTAATAACGACAAGAATTAAAATGATACTTTATAGCTGAACTGAACGAATCTAACATAAGAGAGCCTTCCAACTTATAAATGTTATGTTATTTCATTGCCTTGCTCTGATTAGACATTTTTTTCCCTCTGTTGATTGCACAGTAATTCAATTACACTCTTCCTCAAATCATGTCAGAGGCTATAACCCTGTTACATTTCCCGCCTTTTGTCCCTTAAATAGGATGGCTCTTTGCTAATCACACTGTATAATCACATCTCACTGTGTGAGGTTATTAGCGCAATTTGTTCAAATCCTCTGATAAAAAAAATAAAAAATAAATAAAATAAAAAATAAAATAAAAGAAGGGGAGGGGGAGGAGGAAACCGTTTGAGATTTAATAAGAAAAAAAATGGAATTTCTTGTCTCCACCACCCACCGCCCATCCGGCACGGAAACAATCGTTTCAGTGATTATCAGATTGTGTGGAAAGGGGCTGAGAGAGCCCAGCGCTGAGTTCAAATGCAGGCAGTGTTACAGGCAGCCACAATCTGTGTACTGGCGCCAACATCAAGAAACCTGCATTTTCTTTGCCATTCTCTTCTAAACAAAGCTTTCTTTCATAACCGTGCTTGCACTATTTTTTTTTTTTTCCTGCAACAATATTGCAGTCTTTAAGCCCTCTCAGGCCTTATGTTGCTAGATGTGCCCTGCAGTGCAAAATAAATGAGTACTGTCAGTATTATGTGATACCTTTTTATTTATTTTAACTAACAATTGTTATCTTAGGACAAGCTCTACTAGGAGTTCTCCTCTTCCTCAGGATGGGATGTGCCTGGGGGGGCATTGTCCACATCAAACAATGTTTCTTTTATTGTTGCAATATGTAGGTTACAGTGTTTTTCTCTTTTCCAACCTGTGCCACCTGCTTTACCAAGAAACATTATTTTGTGAGTTTGTTTTTCGCTCTATTTTGACCTCTTGGATCGGGGGTGGACAACTCCAGTCCTCTGGGGCCACCAACAGCCGTAGACTGAGCCACTGATTGAGCCACCTGTGCTGAAGCATCAATATCCTTGAAACCTGACCTGTTGGTGGCCCTTGAGGACTGGAGTTGCCCACCCCTGTCTTAGGGCTCGCTCAGACAGGCTGCTACGGCAGCTTGCTAGCGTCCGCGCCCCCGCCGCTCGCTCCTGCAGCACAGCGATCTGTGCTCCAACTGCAGGAGGCAGATCGCTGCGTTTGGGGGAGTGGCGGGGGCGTGTAACAAATGCGGCGCGGAGCTGGTCGCCTTTATTGGCTGAACCAGCTCACGGCACGCGACTGTAGCCCCAAATTTCAATTTGGGTTGTGCCGGCAAAATGTCGCAGCAACAACGCTGCACTTTGCCGCCGGTGGAGTTTTCAGTTTGAAAACTCCCACCACACAACCCAAATTTGCAAAGTACGCGCGCACGTTAGCGCACGCACGCCACATCGCCTTCTGTCTGAGCTCAGCCTTAGATGTTAGAAATGGGTTAATGGCCCTCCTCTAACAAGGAGAATGTGAAGGGTGGTCTCACTGAGACTGTGGACATTGAACTGTTGTAATCATGAGTCTCAATACAAACCAGTACAGATTGTTTCCTAGAGTGTATAGTGTTGGGCCACGAATAATTGCATCCAGTTTATATAAGACTCTTCCCAGTTGTCCCATTAGTTGACAGAGCATCACGTTGTGTGTGGATGAAAAGCTGTCAATCAAAGCGTGTCCTCTCCTTGCCCCTTCTCATAATGAGCAGCTAAAGGTCACTCTGGCTTCTAGACTCCAAGGAGTCTGGGAACATAGGGTGAGCATTAACCCTTTGCACACCAGGGGGGTAGTGCATGCTGCAGTGTAAGGGGTTCAAAGTCTGAAAAGATATGTATGTGATTGTGTAGATATAAAAGAAAAAGGGGCATTTGGCTTTTGCCCAGCTAAACATTTGGCAACATTTCGGATGGCAACGAAGGAAGATCGGATGTCAGCATTAGCAGACAGCACCCAAGCAGTTAACTACAACAAGCTTCTATATACCAACGTGTTGGTTGTTGTACGGTGGGTCCAACATGCAAAGCTAATTAGCAGAGGCATGCATGTCACTGCTAATTGCAATTATTTCAAATGCATATGATATGATAGGTAAGCTATGGCAGGTGACACGTTGGTAGCTAGGATTTGATCAGAGGGATCATGCAATTCTGCACTGAGCATGTAGAACCAGGAGTGCAGAGTCACATTTTGGGAGTGAGGGTACTGCATGCAAAATTAGTAACGTGTATGCATTACCATAATGTAAAAATGTATAAACCCAGGGGGTGGGGGGAGGGTACAGTACCCCTGCACTCTCAGCTCCAGCCCCCAAGTGCAGAACACATTCCACTTACTGTAGTTTCCCAATGTGGTGCTTGCTTGTGACTGATGATCAGGAAAAGTGTAAGATCAGGGAGGGAAAGGTGAGGAAGGGGGATGGTGGTGGTGGTGGTGGGGGGGGGGCTTTAGTGGGGGGAGGGGGATGGTGAGAGGAGGGGGGATGGTGGGGGGAGGGGGATGGTGAGAGGAGGAGAGGAAGGGGGATGGTGGGGGGGAAGGGGGATGGTGGGGGGGGGAGGTAGAGGATGGTGGGGGGGTGGGGGGAGGAAGGGGGATGGTGGGGGAGGAAAGGGGGGGGTTGCAGCAACTGTCCGCTCCAGCAATGAGACAGAATCCTCAGGTCACAATGAGTTTCACACTCACAATGAAAGGGACGGCACCAAATCGGGGCTCCGCCAGAGAGTGCAATAGACAGTCTCAACCTGCTTCCAACAGCTCCCCCAGCAACACATTTCCAGGGCGTGACGTCACCCCCTCCCCGGTCCGAGGGAGCCTGCAGAGCTGGAGCCTGGCACTGAAACCCCACTCATAGCCAGGCAGAAAAGAAGAGGCAGCAGCAGCAGCAGCAGCAAGTCCCCAGCCAGCGTCACTGCACAGCACCCCCCCACCCGTCCAACTTCTGCCCCTCTGTGCTCTCTCCCGGAGCTTGTACATGGGGGGCAGCTGAAGTAAAGCTGGGGTTTTATGCCTTGAATGATACAGACCTGCCAGGGAGGAAGACCCCCTGCTCCCCCTGATGTGTGAGTAGGATCTATTTATACCAGCGCTGGCTATTACACTGTGCACCCTGGGACAGCAGCCTCATGGCTAGGAAGGGCAATGAAGAATAGGGCTATGATTGGGGCAGGGGGGGTGGAAAGGGGATTTGAAGATCCCTTCCCAAATGTTAAGACTTCAGTGCTATTTAAATAAAGGATCACGAATTCCTCCTAGAGGTTTTTTTTTTTTTTAATCAGAAAACCTATTTTAACCGGATATGTCTGTTCTCTCTCTGGCTTTTTACCTCTTAAGGTTTGAACGTAGGTACCGGATCTGGGATCTGCGGAGCATAAAGATGCTGAACGGCGTTTTGTTGCTAAGTGTATTAATAACAGTGGCTGGGGTATTAAAGACAGAGAGCCGCAAAACTGCCAAAGATATATGCAAGATCCGCTGCCTGTGCGAGGAGAAGGAGAACGTGCTCAACATCAACTGCGAGAATAAAGGATTTACAGGCGTCAGTCTACTTCTCCCTCCCCAGTCCCGAATCTACCAGCTCTTCCTCAATGGCAATTTGCTGAGCAGGCTTTACCCCAACGAGTTTGTCAATTACTCCAATGCGGTGACTCTCCATTTAGGGAACAACGACCTACAGGAGGTCAAGACTGGGGCTTTCAACGGTCTCAAAATCCTCAAGAGGTTGCATCTGAATAACAACAAATTGGAAGTTTTGAGGGAGGAAACTTTCCAGGGCCTGGAGAGCCTTGAGTATCTTCAAGCAGATTATAATTTTATCAGTGGCATTGAAGTTGGGGCTTTCAGCAAGCTGAATAAATTAAAAGTCCTGATCCTCAATGACAATCTGCTGCTGTCTCTGCCAAACAACGTGTTTCGTTTTGTGCTGTTAACTCATTTGGATCTCAGAGGCAATAGACTTAAAATGTTGCCCTTTGCTGGTGTCCTTGAACACATTGGAGGGATAATGGAGATCCAGCTGGAGGAGAACCCTTGGAATTGCACTTGTGATCTGATTCCACTGAAGGCATGGCTAGATACTATCACTGTCTTTGTGGGGGAGATTGTCTGTGAGACCCCCTTCAGGCTGCATGGAAAAGATGTGACCCAACTGACCAGACAAGATCTGTGCCCTAGAAAAAGTGCCAGCGACACAAACCAGAGATCAGTACACCCAGCATTTTCAGACCCCAGGATCCAAAGACTGTCTCCTACATATAATCCTGCGGTTACTCCCACCAGAGCTCCAAAAGCCAGCAGACCCCCCAAAACTAGAAACCGACCAACCCCCCGAGTCACCGTGTCCAAAGACAGGCAGATTTTTGGACCTATTATGGTTTATCAGACTAAGTCCCCAGTTCCTCTGACCTGTCCTGATACGTGTGTTTGCACATCACAGAGCTCTGACAGTGGGCTAAACGTTAATTGTCAAGAAAGGAAAATCAGTAACATCTCTGATCTTCAGCCTAAACCTAACTGTCCAAGGAAATTGTATTTGACAGGTAACTATTTACAAATTGTTTATAAAAACGATCTCCTTGAATTCAGCTCTCTGGATTTGTTGCATTTAGGAAACAATCGCATTGCAATAATACAGGAAGGTGCCTTTTCAAACCTCACAAGTTTACGCAGACTTTACCTTAATGGCAATTACCTTGAAATATTATATCCCTCCATGTTTGATGGCTTGTACAGTTTGCAATACCTCTACTTAGAGTACAATGTGATTAAGGACATTTTGCCACATACATTTGATGCTTTGAGTCACCTTCAACTCCTGTTTCTCAACAACAATTTGCTAAGGTCCTTACCTGACAATGTATTTGGAGGCACTGCACTGACTAGACTGAATTTGAGGAACAACCATTTCTCATACCTTCCTGTTAAAGGGGTCCTTGATCAACTTACAGCCTTCATACAGATAGATCTCCAAGAAAACCCCTGGGATTGCACATGTGATATTCTAGGGCTGAAGAACTGGATAGAGCAGTCTAGCTCCACTGTGGTTGTGCAGGAGGTAACCTGCGAGTCACCACTTCCACATGCTGGGGAGCATTTAAGGTTTCTCGCAAATGATGCTATCTGCCGAGAGAACCCTAATCTGTCTGATGCCACAGCTGTATCATTTAATCACAAAACATATACACCGCATCCCATCAGTGCCTCTCCAAGTCCTTATCCAGAATTGCATACCGAGGTGCCATTGTCAGTGCTGATTTTGGGATTGCTCGTAGTGTTCATCCTTTCTGTCTGTTTTGGGGCAGGATTATTTGTCTTTGTACTGAAACGACGAAAAGGGGTTCAGGGTGTCCCAAGCAGCAGTGCAAACAATTTAGATCTGAGTTCCTTTCAGCTACAGTATGGGTCATATAACCCAAATAGTAACGATAAAACAGAGGCTCATGTGTACAACTACATCCCACCACCTGTTGGCCAAATGTGCCAAAACCCAATCTACATGCAGAAAGAAGGAGACCCAGTTGCATACTACAGAAACCTTCAAGAATTTAGCTACAGTAAGCTAGACCATAAGAAGGAGGACCCAACAACCATAGCATATACCATAAGCACAACTGAATTGCTGGACAAGCCACCTACCCCAGGAGAATCTAAGCTTCTGTACCAGAACTTTGCAGAACGGGTAAAAGAACTTCCCAGCGGTGGGGTGGTTCATTACAACTTTTGCACCTTGCCCAAAAGGCAGCTCATGCCTGCATATGAATCAAGGCGTCAAAACCAGGACAGGATAAATAAAACTGTCTTATATGGTACTCCCAGAAAATACTTTGCAGAACACTCAAAACACGAGCACCTCTTGCTTCAAGGGAAGCTACACCCAGAGCCTGATTACCTTGAGGTTCTGGAAAAACAAACTGCAATAAGTCAGCTGTAGGAAAGCTATTTCTAAACACATTGCTTCAAGCTTGTTGTTTATTTGGAGTGACAGAAACAATTGTGCATACAGCATTAGCTACACAGGTGACACACTGCAATACCCTTTGGCTTTGGAGGGCAAATTGTCTTTTTTTTCCTCAAAGTTTTCTTTAAGTTATTTCTACATATATACATGTTGTCTAGAAACAGTCTCCTTCAAATGAATGTTTCTAATGTGTTTTATATTGATTTTTTTTTTTTTTTTGCCTTTTCAACTAAGGGTGAATATTTTGTATCTAAAGTAAGTCAAAGATCCTCAAAGATCTTGGTGAACTGGAGCTTTTTATGTAAATAATACTATACCGTTTCAAATCAATTACCAACTGTAGCCACTGGGCGTCACTTTTTGAGTTAAAGTGTCATTGCACTTTAAAAAAATGACTTAATTGTTGACTTTAGCTTTGATACATTGAACATATTTAAATGTATAAAAGAGATCTGGCTTTGTCATTACATAGAGACAAAAACGTGATTGACATTTACAGTATAAGACATTTTAAAGGTCTCTTGGATTGTAAATCTACTTCTCTTCTAGGTTTCCTGCAAGATATAATGAACTTAAACTATAGTATTTTAGAAATTAATAACCTGCTTCTTCAGTTGGAAGCAGTAATTTGTATAAATATATATATATATATATATATATATATATATATATATATATATATATATATATATATATAGTTGATGCCATTGCTTAATTAATTTTATTTCAGCTCTAATGATAATAATGCTAATTGTTTTAAGACTATTTTCCTAATTAAAAAAAGTTACACAACTGATTATATTTTTGTGTATTACATTTTTATATTTGTATTAATGTACAGAGGCAGGTACACTTATTCAAACATGGCACAAATGCACATTAATAGATCGGAGTTTGGTGATCAATATGTATGCAGTAGGAAATTTCAAATAACCTTTACATTAATACACATTGTTTGTATTTTAGACTTTTTAAACGGATTTTCTCTTAAAGTTACTAATATTGATTACTTTTGTAATCAATGGACACAGAATTAATTCCAATGGAAATTTGTGAACACGCTGTATATCACAACAGTATTAACCACACACAGCTTTAGGGAAAATAGGAAAACGATTATAATGATCAAAGTTCAACATCTACATCCTAAGTAGTCAGAAAACATTTTTTTATGCATGCATAATGGGGCGAATTAAACAAACAACCATTATTTACAACAAAAACTGTTTTGTTTTTGTCCATTGTAAATCCTTATGCAAGTGGGATGGTGATCTGCATGTAAAGTAGGCCAAGCTTTTCAAATCTTTACTAAAGCAATTGATAGAGTCTGAAAGAAGCACACTGTTTCCTTTTCATAAATAGGTTACTGCACATAATAATCCTTTGCTATCATGAAGAGATTGAAGTGGACACTGCTGACTGTTTTTAAGCATTACTATAAATTATAAAATATTATCTGTTATTCTGATGACTTGTATTTAGAAATGCTGTTGCAAAGTTTTATTTTGGTTTAATGCTTTATCTTCTAAGGCAACCAAAAGCACTGTAAAATACTCAGCATTCAGCATGCACTATCTATACCTTGGTTCATCTGCTTGAATGTAAAGGATAAGCCAACAATATATATGTCTTAATATAGATTGCTGTAGTTGTGATATCAGCAATGAAAATAGGATTAGAGCCAGAAAAGTGTAGAGTCAGTAAAGAAAAGTATCAGATAGGGTTGATTGTATTGTTGATGTATTATTGGCCTGGTAACATTGGCATGGAATGAAACAAAACAGTTAATATGATTTGAGCAAGGACTGAATGCAGCTTTTGCAGATGTCAGCAACTAATTGTCCCCAATATAGCTTTTATTTCAAGAACACAAAAAAGGGCTTGTACATCTCATAAAAAAATATTGTAAGAATCCTAGTTATTTCAACTCAGATATGTTATTTCTTTTGATTGTGCAGTTTTAGGAAAATGCAGCTAAAGTTTTTTTTAATACTGTTCTTTTATTGGGTTGCTAAGAGAACTGAAGCTAAATTTAGATTCAGCATTCCATCTGTAAATCTGTGTTTTAGTGCAATGAGTATATATCATTTGAAAGACTTCTGCATTTTGAATGACAATATAATTAAAACTACTGTACATTAAATTAGCATTGATGACAAGTTATACAAATTATTGTAACATTTACTTTCTTAAGGCTTATACTGCATGTTGATATTTTAGCATTTAAATCCAAGTAACTGTAACTATTTTTCAGATATCAATTTTCTGTTCTTACTATGTGATTACTGAACATTTTTCCTTTTATTTAGACATGAATAGATTCAATTGTAGTTTAACCCTTAATTAAAAAAAAAACATTAAATACAATGTTATTAGCTTTGCTCTGATATATCAGCATATTCTGAGAGTTAAACACAGTGGATATGGCAAAAGACACTAAAATCAAATGGCAGATGCAATATCAGTAATTATTCTGTCAAACTCTATCAGCTTTCATTTTTCACATACTGCAACATATACAATTCAATCAGTATAATATTGCACGTGACATGGATATACAGTTTAATACTGAGCTGCCCCTATGCATTTTGATGTTGAAACCAAAGGTAATTTCTGTATGTTAAATGCAAGTTCAATCTATTGAAGAAAAATACAGCACAAGAAATGAGTTATTTCTTAACAGCGTAGCTGTATGACCACGATGATCATTGGAAGACAGAAGCAATGTGATGTCTGTATCCAACAGAAACATCACCAATGAAATGGGAAATACATGGGAGTAATGGGAACGCTGTGTGCTAGACTGCAATGCAGAAGCTTCCTGGACCACAAAAGTATCTTTTACAGATGCGAAGAGAAAACCTCTACCATTTGTTTATTTATAGAGGAGGCTCGCTCCATCAACAATGAAAACTGTAGTTTTAAATGAAAGTCCTCTTTACCAGGCTAGTACTGTAGAATATCCTGCACCAACGAATGCCCTGAATAATGCTATATATCTTTTTAATGGATTTTTTTACCCACCTTTATAGCACCATGCTTTACTTCCAATAACTCTAATGTAAATATTAAAGAAACATTTCCTTTAAACAAAAACAACCCCCCCCCCCATAATCACACACACACACACGGATGCGCACACACACACACACGCACACACACACACACACACACACACACACACACACACACACACACACACACACACACACACACACACACACACACACACACACACACACACACACACTATATATATATATATAGCAAATGGATATATATATATATATATATATATATATAGGCTGTGCTCAAAAGCTGTGCAATGCAGCAAGCATAAGCTTATAGGGAACCATGCCATATGGTTTTGAAGCATAAGGTGGCACTGTGTGCTCATTTGCAAGTCATTTCCCAGAATCCCTTGCTGCAGTGGAAGCACTATATGCTGGGTGATAATGGTGAAAGGCATGCAAATGAGCGCACAGTAATATTTCATAGGCCTCCGTTCATTACACTATGAAAATGTCTTGCCAACTCCATTGAATCGTATAAGGGTAAAATACCCTTTTAGTCTCTAGCATGGGAAGACATCTTCACAGCTTATTGAATAGGGGTGTAACTTAACATTGTGCATTACAGGCATAGGTATGCACAGAGTTAAAGTGTTAATATATTTTTACGCAGATATGTTAGAAGGTTTTCTCTGCTGTTCTTTACTCATACGTGTGAACCACCTACCAGATAGCTTCCATCTACTATATCTGGAAATTACTACCGTTCAATTTTCAACCCTCTCCTTGGAATCCCAGCCATGCCATGGCTTGGGAATAACCAGCCAATATTCTCTTTGTATGTCGCTCAATTGCATTCTCATACTTGGCATTGTAATCCCTTGCTTATTCCTACAATCTAATGTATTTTGGGATCTCTAGGGAGAAAATTGAAAGCTACAGGGTCAAATGTTTCTTTATTTCTGAATAACAATCTTACCTGAATAAGAATTCTATACTGTTCATACACTTATGAACTATAAACTTTGTGTTGGTTTTAGTCAAAGGTATCCCATTATGTCCCTTTTTTTCTTTCCTTCTGAAATGAGATCCAGTAGAAATCCCTCTATTGATAGTTGGGTTGAAAGAAAATGGACCCAATCAGCCTTCCTACCCTTACAATACTCTGAAAGTTTTTTTCCTCTGATCTCAGGTAAGTACCTCACTGCCCTACCTATGTTAACATTACCTTAGTGTTTATTTTAGGGGGGCTACTGGTTGCTTTAATGACAGTCCATACAGTACTTTACATAGAATTCTCATAGTGTGCACAATCAGTACCAACTGTTCTTATTTTTATGTTGGTTCTGCCAGTTATGGAATCTGTACAACAATAACCTGCTTATAACTCATTTTTGACCTGGTGACGAATGTACCTTTCTAGTGCTTTCCCATTAAACTACTTATACTTGAGTCGCTGTTACAGATGTAGCAAGACTCACTGTCACAGTCACAGTCAAACAAGCAAAGCCCTGCCACGCCGGAGGCAGCGTCTCTCATGGTCGTGCTGTGGGGAGTCCATGCTTCCATAACGGACAGCCCACAGCATTAATCCTCTGGCGCCAGGGCAACATGGTCACTTGACCACAGCGTGCTCCAGTGCAGGAGACATACTCTCTTGCTTCCTCTATATGTGAAAGTACCATATCTGCCTATTAACATTTCGCAATTAATTGCCTTTTTAAAAAAAAATGTAATTAAGACCTGAAAAATCTGCCTGTATACCAGAGAATATCAAATACCTTGGACTCCTCAATGTATGCTTTTGTTGTTGTTAAGGTGTTAATACTGCGCGGACATACTGGAGGTGCAGTGATCAGAGAACGTTTAAAGTAATTACCATTTGGGTCGTTTCACAGTGAATAAAATTATCGGAACAAAAACACTAAAACACAAGCAGGGTGTTAAGAACATTTTTTTTTTCTCATTGTTCACAGGAAGCAAAAGGGTTTTTAAATCAAAGTGACATAGTGAATACTATGTATTGTTATCAATAACTAAGGTATTAATAGAGGATTTTCAAGACACTGCCCATTTGAGAACTGCTTTAGGTGTTAAAGGGGCAGAACATGTACAATGTACATGTAATTATTACAGGATTGAAGCAGGGGGTCTCCGGAGTTGAACTGCGTTAATTTCAGTTCCGGAGACCCCATGGTTCCAGACATACTCACCTCTATAGGGAGTGTTGGTATCTGTAGCCAGGGAACTGTGCGCCTAACGAAATGAAGTTTAAATGTCCCGCGGGCCAATAGGAGGCCGGGACGTTATTCCTTGAGGCTTCCTTTTGTCCCGCGTGATCTCGACATTTAAACTCCACAGAGCTACCGGCACCGCCTATGGAGATACTGTATGCATCTTGGGAAGCAGTGGGTCTCAGGAGCTGAAATTAACACTGATCAGCTCCGGACACCCCTGCTACAATCCTGTAATTAAATTTTGTTTTTTAAATTGCTACATGTTGTGCTGCTGATTTTTGAAGGAGTTGCAGATTGGGCTGAATTAGCACTTACCGTAAATAGAGGTATGTATTGAGTACTTCATCAAAATGTCATCTCCATCTATCAGCAGGAAACACATCACCTGCCTCTTGGTACAGTATGTTAAACATGTTAGTTACTTTACCTTAAGGGTCAGTTGGTTTTGCTGATACACTGTTTGTATTGAGTAGCTTTTCTTTTTTTTGCAACAAACTCAGTGGAGGAAGCATAAGGGATCGTAGTCCATGTATTTCTAATTGCCGCAATACTCTATAGTTGTGAAGGTTTTTGATGAGCAGTGTGATATAGAAATAATGAAATGCATTTAAAAATAAAAGCCAGGTGCCAGCTGATGTAACAGTAAGCATGTTAAAATCCCAAGGCATCTCATACAGAACAGTATCTGTCTGAAGACCAACCAGGATATCAGCTGGGGACAAAAGTCAAAAACTGCCCAGTTTTACTGTGAAAGTCCTCTCCCTTTTACCATTGTCAAGGAACACATTAAAGCACTTTATTTAATTGATGAAAGCAACACAATAATAGATCTGATATTTTTACCTTCTAATAACCTATAATTCTTAGCACTATTTCTAAAAACATATTGTCTTCCCTAATTATTATTTTGACTACATGTAAAGTATTATGGTTAATATGCACAATATTAGTTATAGGTCTTTCATTGTTTGGGTTTTCTCCCTGCGTCTCCCTGCCTGCTCTCCTCCCCTTCTTGCAAACCCCCCCTGGCTCGGCACCAGCATCAAATGACGGTGTTCGGTCATGTGACATCACGTTGCCATGGCAACACGTCACGTGAACCCGCGGTGTCATTTGACGCCGGGTTACCATGGCGATGCGTCGCCGAAGACCAGGTAGGAGACGTTACAGAGGCCTCGCGCGGTCCCCCAGGATTTAATTTAAATGCCTTGGGGGAGAGCACGGGGCCTCTGTTACCACCACGCCCCCCCTGGAAAATCGCCCCCAGTTTGCTCTCCCCTGCTGTAAGACACAGGGCCTCTTTAGCACTGAAAGGGTTACTTTCCTTCGCACAAAAAAAATGATACATTTGCAAAGAAATCATTGAGCCTGTTGGGAGTATTGATCTTGCTTCTCTGGGAACCTAGCCAATCATTTGATTTTTTTTTTATTCTAACTAATGTGAGGGGAAATAACACATTTGCATTCCTGATCTTATTTTTTCGCTCCTCAGAATGGAAATGTACATTCTTTTTCCAGTTGTACAAAGGATCTAATTTTCAAAGTCATAAAAAATTCAAAAACAATGTGGTATGTGATTGTATTGAAATCAATATTGAATAGATCTTTGTTCAATTATATTTGACCACGGATTGATGGAATTAGATGCTTATTTAATAACAAAACAACGATAGAATTGCTATATCACTTTCAAAGATGATCATGTATTATTATTATTATCGTTTATTTGTAAAGCGTCTTCATATTCCGCAGTGTAGTACAATGGGGTGAGTGATATACAGTACCGACACACTTTATTCGAGTGTGGCCGGTACCGCAAGCCGGGAGATTTCCCGGCTTGCTAGTGGCCGCCCCTCGGCGTGCCGCGCGTCATAGACGCGCAGTCACGCATCATAGACGCGCGGTCACGCGTCTTCGGGAGCGTGCGCCCCCTGCACGCGCGTCCAGGGGCTCCCCGAGGGAGCCCTGGTGTCCCGCGATCACGGGACAGCGGCAGGGGGTTCCGGGGGACCCCGCAGACCCGGCAGCGGTAGGGAGAGCGCCCCGATCGGAGGGCGCTCTTCCGCTGCTTCGGCGCGCGCCCGTCACTCTCGGGCGCGCGCCAGGCTACTGCTGCGGCCAAGAACGGGCAAATGCTCGAATAAACTTGGCCGCAGCAGTAAATTACAAAAACAGAATGACATAATAAATAAGGAAAAATACAAAAGACACTTAGGGCCCTGTTTGTGAGCGCTTATTATCTAGAGGGAATATAATAATAATTGCATGTTCTTGTATAGTGCTGCTAGTTTTACGTAGCGCTTTACAGAGGCATTTTGCAGGCACAGGTCCCTGCCCCGTGGAGCTTACAATCTATGTTTTTGGTGCCTGAGACACAGGGAGATAACGTGACTTACCCAAGGTCACAAGGTTCCCCTGCTTCAAACTCAGTGCCAGTCAGTGTCTTTACTCACTGATCCACTCCTTGGGGCAATGTTGATTTGGCTGCTCATTGTGAGACGGAGTGTGCCTCATGATGGAAAGTATAGTCCAGCTGATCCCATTAAGATTTGAGGGTGTGGATATAAGGGGTGTTAGACAGCGGTGAGTTTGGTCCAGACAAATACAGCTAAACCCCGTTATAACGCGGGTCTCGGGGTCCACCCCGAGACCACCGCGTTACTAACGGGGTCGCGGAAAAAAAAATTGGCCGCCGCTTTAATGCAGATTCATCCCGCGGGACAGGAGATGGGAGCGGGCATGTCCCTCCGCTCCCCGCTTCCCCCTGTCACCGCGGGACAGCCCGCGGGGCAGGAGATGGGAGCGGGGATGTCCCTCTGGTCCCCGCTTCCCCCTGTCACCGCGTGACAGGCCGCGGGGCAGGAGATGGGAGCGGGCATGTCCCTCCGGTCCCCGCTTACCTCTGATCCCTCCACGTGCCCGGTGCTCCCGCTGCCTGCATGGAGGTGGTAGCGGGGGGTTTCTTCTCCCCACCGCTGTCCCTGGCGCTCCCGCTGCCTGCGCGGGAGGAGGGGGGGGAGCGGGTGGTGGTGCTGGTCGCGGCCTTTCCTCTGCTCCGACCCCACCCCCCGTCTGTGTAGAGTGAGAGAGTGTGTGTGTATGTATATATGGGAGAGAAAGTGTGTGTATGTGGGTGTGAGTGTGTGTAAGTGTCTGTGAGTGTGTGTAAGTGTCTGAGTGTGTGTGTAAGTGTGTGTAAGTGTCTGTGAGTGTGTGTAAGTGTGTGTGAGTGTCTGTGAGTGTCTGTGAGTGTCTGTGAGTGTCTAAGTGTGTGTAAGTGTGTGTAAGTGTCTGAGTGTGTGTGTAAGTGTGTGTAAGTGTCTGTGAGTGTGTGTGAGTGTCTGTGAGTGTCTGTGAGTGTGTGTAAGTGTGTGCAGTGTGTATGCAGTGTGTCAGTGTGTGCAGTGTGAGCAATGAGCAGTGTGTGTGCAGTGTGCAGTGTGTGTGCAGTGTGTCAGTGTGTGCAGTGTGCAGTGTGTGTGCAGTGTGTCAGTGTGTGCCGTGTGAGCAATGAGCAGTGTGTGTGCAGTGTGCAGTGTGTGTGCAGTGTGTCAGTGTGTGCAGTGTGAGCAATGAGCAGTGTGTGTGCAGTGTGCAGTGTGCAGTGTGTGTGCAGTGTGTGTGCAGTGTGTCAGTGTGTGCAGTGTGAGCAATGAGCAGTGTGTGTGCAGTGTGCAGTGTGTGTGCAGTGTGTGTGCAGTGTGTCAGTGTGTGCAGTGTGAGCAATGAGCAATGTGTGTGCAGTGTGCAGTGTGTGTGCAGTGTGGCAGTGTGAGCAATGAGCAGTGTGTGTGCAGTGAGTGTGTGCAGTGTGTGCAGTGTGCAGTGTGAGCAATGAGCAGTGTGTGTGCAGTGTGTCAGTGTGTGCAGTGTGAGCAATGAGCAGTGTGTGTGCAGTGTGCAGTGTGTATGCAGTGTGTGTGCAGTGTGTCAGTGTGTGCAGTGTGAGCAATGAGCAGTGTGTGTGCAGTGTGTGTGCAGTGTGTCAGTGTGTGCAGTGTGAGCAATGAGCAGTGTGTGTGCAGTGTGCAGTGTGTGTGCAGTGTGTCAGTGTGTGCAGTGTGAGCAATGAGCAGTGTGTGTGCAGTGTGCAGTGTGTGTGCAGTGTGTGTGCAGTGTGTCAGTGTGTGCAGTGTGAGCAATGAGCAGTGTGTGTGCAGTGTGCAGTATGTGTGCAGTGTGTCAGTGTGTGCAGTGTGAGAAATGAGCAGTGAGTGTGCAGTGTGTGTGCAGTGTGGCAGTGTGAGCAATGAGCAGTGTGTGTGCAGTGAGTGTGTGCAGTGTGTGCAGTGTGCAAAAAAAAAAATTTAAAAAAAATAATAATACGGGAGCCACGGGAAAACCGCGTTATAACCGAATCGCGGTATAACGAGGCGCGTTATAACGGGGTTTAGCTGTAGCTGGTTCCAATAGTGTTGAAGGGGGCAGGGTAAGGGGATGTTAATGTCTGAAAGCTGGGGAGTGGGGAATTCCAGAGGGAGGGTGCAGCATGGGAAAAGTCTTAGGTCAAATTCCATGGTTAGCGCGACCACGCGAGACAAAAGCTCGCGGCATGATCAAAATCCAGTGGGTCTATGAGGAATCAAGTACATTTGTTTCTGTCGCATGATGGCCGGGTCACGTGAGCGGTTTCTCCCAATGAAAGCAAAGCAGCTTTGTGACATCACGGCCATGCCCACTACATGCCGATGACATGCCCCCTCATTGTGTCCGCCTAGAGCGCACAAATCGCTCCAGGAGGAGGCTTTTCTACCTGTCTGATGAGCCAGGTGGAGACTGGTTAATTGTCTGTAGCTGCAATTAACCAGCTCCCTGCTGGACTCCTCAGACCAATAAAGCCTTTCTATTGAAGTCCTTTTCGACAGGGGTACTGCCCTGTCACAATAGGAAACTGTAGCCTTTAGAGAGTGATCTCCTCCGGAAACATGGCGTGAGCACTTTTGGAGCTTGCGGGTAAAGTATGTGTGACATGGTTGTGGCTTAAATTGTTAAGGGCGATGTGTTGTTGTTGGAGCTGTTTTGTCTAAGACTGATGAATAGGGATGACTTGTCTTAGACTGTTGTATAGGGAGGTTACTATGTCTTGGCAGGAAGGAGTAGGGATAGGAGAGAGGAGAGGTTATAAAAATGTTGAAAATTGGAGTGAATCTAGAGCATATGTAGGTTTCTGTATGTTCGTGTGGTAGTAGGTGTTGTGGAGGGTGCAAGGGCTTGAGTGAGGCTAAAGGTTATGAGGTGATGATCAGGGAAAGGGTGTGTTAGAGACTGGGCAGAAATGAGAGAAAACCAGGTCAAGAGTGTCCATTGCAATGGGTAGGAAGGTGGTCCAGTGGTAGAGATCAACGGAGGAAGTTAAGGAGAGAAAAGTGGTGGCTTAAGTGGCATTTGGATTGTCAGTAGGTATGTAAAATTCTTCCAGGATGACAGTAGGTGTGTCTTAAGAGAGGAAGTGAGGAAGCTATACAGCGTTGTCAAGAAATTGAGAATTTTGTCCAGGGGGTGACAGCAACCCGGAGGGAAAGGGGGTAAAGAGATGGACAGCATGGACTTCGAAGAATGATAAAGAGAGATCGAAAGGGGGGTATGATATGAAATGTGCAGCGTCGGGAAAGTAGTGTGCCAACTCCTCCACCCTGTCTATTCCTTGGTCTGGGGGTTTGGCTAAGGGAAACACAACCATAGGAGAAACAGCAGGGGTTAGGGTCTGCGGGGTGGGCCAGGTTTCTGTAATGGCTAGGAGGTTAGGAGAGCTGGAAATGAATAAATCACAGATAGCTGTATGTTTACTGCAGACAGATAGTGTTCAGATAGATCTGTTATTTATGTTATCTGTTATTTATTTGATTACCATGTGTATTACTACTGTGAAGCGCTATGTACATTAATGGCGCTATATAAATAAAGACATACAATTACAAAGGGCACAGAAAAAGAAAAGGGGGAAGAGAGAGGTGGAGAGCGAGTTGCTGGAAGTTTTTTGAGTGATGGTGATGTGAGAAGCAGATGGAATTGATGGCTGCAAAATAAGGGAGATGTCAATAGAGAATGGGAAATTATGAAGGAGGGTTTAGGGTAGAAACTGTGGAAGCTAGGGATAGAGGCAAAAATGAAAGTGAGAGCAGAAGTAAATACGGGCAATGTAATAGTAGTCCAAAGCTGTTAGGGGACTGGAGCCATTACTTAACATGAAGCTGTAGTGTTTCCAGTTCAGAGTTTTGGCAGGTGCAGTATGCAAACCGCAGCGAACGGCAGAAAATGGCATGCACCCTTTGGCTGCCCTCGGCTGCTGCCAAAGGCTTGCCGCCTTAGGCAAGACCAGGGTGTGTCAGGAGAGAGGGGTTGGAGGAATTTCACTGTAACATCCAGAGAGCAACAAATCTGTCGGCTACGAGGATGATGAATCTGATTTTCAGCAGTCTATGTTTCTTTGCTTTGCCTTTAAACTTTTGCATGCCGGTCGGCTGTTTCTGTGCAGTGGGGGTGCAGAACTTGGGGGCTCTCTCTCCCAGGTTGTGCCAATTTACATAGGGCCAGGATGTCTTAAGAGAGACAGGCTGATACAGAAGCACATTCAGAGATCGACGCTCAGACCTTACAGTTCAAGTTATGTAAATCAACATTGAAAAAAGTATAATGCATATTTCTAATGATCCTATTCAAGTAAAGTAACCTTTCCCCTGCCGTTCAATATTGCTGCATTTAATTTCCCCTACAAATAAACTAAACATTGCTGAAATATTCAACATTGAATAGGTTAAAGTTGCAGTCTACAAAAAAAAATCATGTTTCAGCTGCACAGTTTAATGGCAGAAGACATCTAAAATAATGCAGGGATCCACTGATTAATTCTTCAGTCGTGTTTTTGTACAGCAGGGGACCAATAGATGTAATGTGGCTATCTGTGCAGAGAGCCCCTTTCGGTCCCATGCTGTGAGAGGATGCAGCCAGAACATTAAATCGCATGTGTTTTGTGCTATATTACAAGCTTTGTTTCTTACTATAAGCATCTATTTCAAATAACAATTTGTAACAGTCTTCTATCATTAAATTCTGTGCAGCTGTGAGCTCACTGATAGGTGAGTATAAGAATGCCCCCATTGTGAACCGTTACTTTAATTATGTCTTGGAAGAATATTGTTAGATATTTCGTAAAAGTTTTAATGTCACAGAAAACTCTTTTTAGAATATGAAACAAAATGTGTCTGCGTTCTTTTAACCTTTTGCTTCAGGAGCATTCACGAGCGCCCTTACGAGTTTCCTCTAGCTGGTGTAAACTTCCCGTTTGTGTGGGCCAACCGCTACAACAAGCATTTTTGCCATGTGGGTCAAAAGAGCCATTGGCATGCCATGCCCTGTGCAGTATCAAGTACATTGTAAGGGGGCTATAAAGGTTATTTAGTTGAAATGTTGTTGTAACTTTTTTATTTTTACCACACACTATATTAAATATTTGGAATTATTTAGCAAAGTTATTTAATAAAAATACTATTAGAGCCTCATTAAACAGTCACTGTTGATATTATAGTATTACTTGAACGTCTTCAAAGCACTCCAGGCATTAACAGATGAAGCTTCACAATAATAACGGACAGGGAAACATCACACACAGGTAGACAACCTGCATGGGTGGTCAACACAATAGGTAACAATAGAAAGTGAAAAACAGGGAAAAGTCACAGAAAGGTAAAGTAGTGCTCTACTCACAACAGTCTTGTAGAAAAAAAATCTAATTTATTTCAGGAACAGTGAAATGGACCATGGACCTGTCACCAGCACATACAGTAACATCATGAAAGCATCATAGCTGGACTAAGAAGGGTCTAAATGTTGGGACTTTATGTTTCATCTTAAGCACGTTTTACGCAAGTACTGTGTATCATATATTTGAATGTATTCTTTTTTTTTTTTTTTTTTAGAGGAGGAGTAAATATCAGTTCCTCTCCTCCTTTGAGGGCTCTGTTCAACATATTCCAAAGAGGCAGTTTTAGCCATTTTCTTTTCCAAAAATATTTTAAAAAGCAGAAGCCTTCTTCCCCCTAATTGAAAGAAAGGGGAGGAGTCAGCTGATGCAGCACCAAGCACGAATGTGGACCTTTAGTTGGATAAATGTAAATTCTGCGTTCTCATGCTATTTAATATACTCTGTAGAGATGCAATGTGGCCAATCAAAGTCCTCCTGTTTGCAATTCAGTCCATGGTGCGGAAATGGGCAATTTCAGAGATCTATATATGGCGTTTGTTATATAAAAAACCTAATTGGAAAGCCTGGAGTGGTTGAAAAAGATAAAGCACATATATAGTAAAATTGCAATAGCATTACCCCCTTAGTAGGCATGCATCATGTGCCAGTTTTGCGGGGCTCACGGAAAGTGGCTTTTGTAGGGCCTCTCACCTGGTCCGCGGTATCTCCACAGACGTCATGGCATCGCGTGACATCAATGCGCCATGTGGTGTCACGTTGTCATGGCAATGTGGCGCCACATGGTCTCACGTTGTCATGGCAATGCGACACCGTGTGACATCACATTGTCGTGGCAACGTGATGCCATTTGACATCGCGGTGCCATGATGACGGGACGCTGTAGGAGGAGATGCCGCCAGACAAGGTAAGAGATACTTACAGAGGCCCCGCGTCCTCCCCCGAAATCACTTTAATTATTGTGGGGAAGAGCGCGGGTAATTTGTAACCGCGGGGCTCGGTGCTGTGGTGCCGACGGAAGCGCCATCAAACCGCCCTGACATGTCCACTATAGTAACCGAAGCGGTAATAATTCCAATACCTCCACTCATCATATGTTTCTACCCAGTGCATGCCATACAGACTAGGAAGGCACCGCGGTACGATCATTAACCCTTTACGTACCATGGTGGACGTGAGGCATGCCAGATGGTTACTATGGGGTTAATAATTGAAGTCTTTCATGATCAACTTCGCCATATCTCTAACTGTGCGTGCTATGTCTTGTATATAATGTTTACCCTGTTCACTTATGTAACTGTATTTGTAACCATGTATTATTTGTCATCGTAACTCTGTGCTCGGACATACTTGAAAACGAGAGGTAACTCTCAATGTATTACTTCCTGGTAACACATTGTATAAATAAATAAATACATTTATATGTTACAATGCAATATGCACTTGGCATATTTGGAAACAAAGATAGAAATTAGGAAAATGTATTCAACAATGTGAGCCCTTTGGCCCGTTTCACTGCATTTTCTTTTTTCCGCAAATTTCTTTATTGCCTCTTGCCCTGTAAATTTTGCACACATTTTTTCAATTCAATTATGCAAAAACTGTCCAATGTTTTTCGGGTGGAAGAGGTCCAACATTTTGCAGAGCATATTGAATAGGGCTCAGTGGGGCTTATTTTATAAACTCCGGAAACGCCGATCCTGCGTGGTCTGCACGGAGAGCCTCAGTGAAGTGAATGGGGATTTCCAATCAGCCTGCGCCAACTCTGAGCTTTCGGAGCTTATGGAATACGCCCCAAAGTCTCTTTATGTTTATGTTCAAAGTTTGCTCTTCATGCTAAGATTTAAGAGGAATTATGAAATAATGACATGTGATGTACCTAAGTGTTTAAACTCAACAAATACAAATTAACTGATAAACAAACCAGAGAATTGAATGGATAGATTTTAGATGGAAGCAGTCCTTGTGGCTATGCTTTTTTAAAAAATAGGTTATAACCTGGTGGTCTCCGGAGCAGAACTGCGTTGATTTCAACTCCAGGGACCCCCCTGCTTCCCGAGATACTTACCTCTGTATGGGGTGTCGGCAGGAGCCCTGACTGGGTTAAACATATGGCCGTTTATAAGTACTGCGTCATGCAGGTCAATAGGAAGCCGTGACATCATCCCTCGCAGCTTCCTATCTGCTCGCGAGACCAGGACATGAACTGAAGAGAGATTCTGGCCCCATAAGGAGATAAAAATCTCGGGAAGCAGTAGGTCCCCGAATCTGAAATCAACGTGGTTCAGCTCCGGAGTCGCCCTGCTTCAAACCTATTAAAAAAATGTGCGACGCACTGTTTTTTTTCTTTCGGTATGTTTGCTTTGTTATTACAATTGAACGTATACATTACTGAATTATTTGTACTGGAAATTCATTTTAATAGGGAAAGCTGAACCCTCTCTCTGATTTGTCAAAATCCATTTTGCATTTAGATATTTAATTACATTTTACCCTTCAATGGTTCTTTTATTTTAGTTTTTCATTTTTAATTCATCGATTTGTATCATTGTGTGTGAACATACTGTACTTGTTTGGAAACAAATTTCTCATAAAACAATGGGTTTTATTTCACTGGGTTATTGGTTAAGTGTGATTAACAAGACTGTTATGGTTGTTCTGACATTTTGCACTGCAGCCTGCTGTTATTTTAACTAGTTAGTAACTTTTCGAATCTCTCCTTTCTCAGAAGTAGCACACTTTCTATCACCAGGGAAACTGACCCCGCAAAACCACAATGGAATTTCAGAAACTCACTGATCCACTGCGCTAAGCAAGGCCTTTAAATCCCAAGTACATCTTCGAAAAGCACTGTCTTATCAGTAGTGCTGTGCTATAGGCATCAACACCTGCTATTTTATTTATTCCATCATAACGAAATCGAGAATATTTGTCTTTGGTATGATGGAACACCTTTCAGAACCAAAAGATTGTGTTACCCTCAAAAATGTATCGTCAGCTTGGTCAGTTTAAAAAAAAAATTGCATGAAACCAAAAATGTTAAATTATTTCTTTCCTTCCCAATTATATAGTACATGGTTCCCTTAATTCGAAAGGGTCCAAAATTGGAGATATGGAAATACTGGGAGTTTGACCTTTATTGAGAGCACATGAAATTGTGTCATTTTGAAAGAGAGTTTTGTAATTATGGATTGATGCTAAACAAACAGAATTCAGCCGATATCAAACTTTATGGCAGGAGATGCAAGTACTGTATGTAGAATTGCAAAATGAACACAGAAATTGTGAGAAAAGTAAAGTATTTGATTGGTAGAAATAAAATTGGCCAATAGGAGCTCTTCTTAGGCCGTGTTTATAGTGGCAGCGACGGCGCGAACAACAAACCTCTTCTCTATGAGGCTGCCCATAAAGCGAGCGATGAAGCGTGAATGCACGCACAATTCTCGAGAAGACAAAAAATGTGCTCTTGCTGCATGACGGCCAGGTTATGTGCATGGTTCAGCCAATGAAGGCGAACCATTCACATGACGTCACAGTCACGCCTCCCCATCACACAAACCCAAAGAGCGACAGGCGCGCGCGCGCGCCCTGTATAAATGGATTTGGTACCTGAGCTTTGAAGACCTTGCAAGTCTCGTATTTAGAAGAAATCAGGAAGAGATCTGTGAGCACTGTACAACTTTTAGTATAGTAACTGACTCCAACTTTACCAAATGGCAATTTATTAAACAGTATATAAACAAAGTAATCTTCACCTGGTCAACTGCTAATCTAAGGCATCATGACCTGAGAATGTTAACCCCTAACTACCTTCATTGACATTTGTCTGTGTGAGGGATCTTGGTTCCTCTTATATTTTTCACTAGTTGCACTTTCTTTTTAAATAGTTAATGCATAGGGAGTTCATACAACTCTTGATGCTTCTTCACTTTTTGACATCTACTCGTTCCAGTCAATTTTGAGTCACATTTTGTATCATTGGCAATATATTTGATAGTTTTTGAATCTATCAGTTATTCCTGCAAACCAACGTATTGTCCGTCTTAGCGAATCCAGTTTTGACATTGTCCTGTTTTAGATCTCTGTACCTGACCAATTTATTGCAGACCTTAATAAGGCAACTTTAATAGGTTGGTTAAGCCCTAAATGCCATTTAGTAAGATTGGCAGCACATACAGTGCACGTGGCCGCGTTGCTTAGCAACCACATGCACATTCATTTGGCACCAACTTGACAAGTGGTCTGATAACACAGTAGGTGTCATTGCTCCGATGACAGAGTATATATATTTCACTTGCATGGTATGTTTATTACATATTGAAAAAGGTCTGTGTAAGGACTGAAACGTTGATCCTTTGAACAAATCTACATCCCGTTTTTTGAAAAGTCCACTGGAGTGCCTGTAATACATTTGTTTATTGCTGATCTACACCACACCAGTGGTTTACAGTGCACCCGTGGCAGTTACTTTTGTTTATGAGTGCACCTATATATATTCTCAATTGAGTCCTGGGTCAGGCTGTCAAATTGTTTTGGCTGTTTGAAGGTTGCTGAGTAGAGACATCCTGTGGAAAAGGGTGATTATTCTCTTGATGTTAGACATGGGCCTACAGTATCTGCTCTGGATCCCTTCTACTTATGATACTCTTTCTGCATCCTACTCCTCACCTTGTATTGTCAGCTCTCGTGACGTGTGGCCCAGTTGGGCACTCCAGTGAATGCAGATAGTTGGTAATCTTCCCTCTAGTAGTGGTTCCTAATTACCAAACACAGATGCTGCTATTTACTGTATAGTTTTAGCCTAAAACAAATCCCTCCTAGCTTGCCGTTGCCAAGAGTAGAGATGGGTGAAACTGCCACGATTTGGTTCCCAAAATGATGCAGTTATTTTTCCAAAATCTGTTACGCACACAGTTTTCATGCTTAACGATCTGAACGGATTAATTCAAATTCGCCATTGACTGCAATCCGGGCGATTGAGAACGCATTAGAGCAATTTCTAATTTTATTACTAGTCGACAGTTGTATATATCCCCTCAAGCATCCCTCCAAATAAATTAGGGAGACATACCTCTGCTTTAAAAGGAGCACACCTGAGAGATATGCTAATGGCTATGCAAAATATATTTAAATGAGTCCTGTCTCACACTTTCTAAAAGGATTTCAATACTAACTATATAGAGTTCATAATAAGCCTAGGGCACCAACCTAATGATTGTAATCATATCAGATTCAACAGGCCTAGAAGCCACAACACTTTTCTAGGCCGCAGCTCTAACAGAGTGAGCAAAATCAGCTGATGGCTAACACCACTGTCACAGCTATGCTTCACCTTGTTTTTAAATGTGTGTGTCAGAAAACGTGTTTTATTTAATCTCTATTAGAATATGAAGAGAGAGAAAAGGTAATCTTTTAGATGAGGTGTATTCATAAATACTCCAAGTGGGTAAAAAAAACTAAACTTGTCAGTGCAAAACAAGTGGAATATATCAGAATACACTATTAGAGCTGCAGACCAAGCGATATCCTACGTGTTTAAAAAAAAATTCAGTTCTGAATAACATTTTTAAAGTATTATAATAAGCATTTTTTGTTTCTATAGTAAACATTTACAAAGTCCCACCTCTTTCCTCTTCTGAAACAAGCTCTGGCACACCCCTTTTTAAGCCCTGCCCTCTCTAGCTGTGCACCAAATTGTATCTAGTGACGGCCTGGTCATATGATCGTCTCTCCAGAACTTTGCATCTTTGTTCCTCTTCTGTTCCACTGCCATTTAGTGAACCCCCGGGCCGAATCTTCGCTGATCGATCATAGGAGAACAAATTGATCGGCAACTTAGCTAATCACTTATCGTTGTGTTGATTGTATTGATGCACACATCATTATTATAAAAACAGCAGCTTGGACTGCTGCTTTAAAGACTACTCACATATAAAAGAAAAGTGAACAAATGTATAAACAGTACTGAATATATAATGATTACAGATTTAATGAAAATAATATAGTTTTACAGTGATAAAGTACTTGCTTGGTCTATGTTGCTTCTTACTCCTGATTCTCCCTCTCAGTCTTAGAAATCTAGAAAATACAAAGAAAAGGAACGAAAACGGCTACCATAGTGTAAAACTGCATGAAGGTTTACTTAAAACCCACTGGTAAGTACAGTAATGCATTATAGGGTAAAAAGAAATAAATAATGCTCATTGATACAAAGTAGAATGGAGTCCAGACATCTTCTGTGTGGTCGGACCTCTAAATCAGCATTATTCTCCGTAATGCTATGGACTCTTTTCTACTTTGTATACAATGAGCATTATTTACTTTTATCCTTTAAGGGCTTTAATTACCTGTGAATTTTAAGTAAGACTTCATGCAGTTTAACAAAATAATGTGACTTTTTGAGCTCCTTTTTTTTTGTATCTACTAGTTTCCATGGTAATCCAAAGACCTTAAAAGCTATTTGAACAATGTTTGTAAAAGAATTGAAAAATAAATACAATAGTTCAATATTACTGACCGATCCTTGTGTTTTACATTCATTCGTTTGTTTAGTACAATTTTAATTATATTGTGAAATGCGTAATGTTAACTTAATTCTTGCTTTGTACCTAACGTAAAAATAGTAATTTAAAGTATTAATAGCAACACATTTTTTATTGAAAATGAATAATATAGTGAAAAAATAAATGATGGCTTTGTATTTAAGGATCCTTTAGTCCATTGTTGCATGCAACTAGCTATCTTTCACATTTGTGTATGGACATCAAGTACTGTATGTTCTCATCTGAATTAAAAGTATATCTTCCTGAGCAAGAGGAAAACAGTTGTACAAGATAATCATAGAAAAGGGCACTCAAGAGATGATTAAAAAATATACATTTTATTAATAATGCAGTGTTAAAATGCAACTATTATCAAAAACCTTTATAAAATGGCTTCATTACAAGTTACTATACAATAAAGAAACTTAACATGACTATATATGCAGCACAACCCTGTTATAACGCTGTGATTGCGGTCCAAAGAATCACATTGCTCTATAAGCGGATCGCGTTAGAAATAATGTACAATTTTATGCATTGTACAATAAAGTGTTTCAGACACCAATTATCGTGTTGTAAAGTATTCATAAATACGAAGATTGGGAGCCACGCTTACATCGCGTTATAAGCGGATTCGCGTTGTAACGTATCGCGTTATATTGGGGTTGACCTGTATATGTTACCACATATATTTTAAAGTCCACCCAAGATCAGCATTTCCATCAATGATTAATGAGTCAATGTTAGTATCTAGATTGCATATACACCTGATTGCAAGCGCTGATAAAACATTATCATATATACGAGTAAGTGATGTACGACACAATACATTGAACAAAAACAGGAGGAATTTAATCACATAGATATTTAAGATATTCTCAAATGCAGTAATATGCGGTGAGTCATAAGCATAACTCAATTCTGTGACCGTTCTTATTCATCGTCCTTTCAATGGACGGGGTTACTGCATGTACCGTATATTGCAGTCCCAGTTGCACATAAGAGGTAGCACCATGTCTCATGTATTTTAACACAGTGGGTATATGTCTTTTGTCAACCTCATCTACTGTATACTCATGTAAAAACAGTAGTAGAATAATTCGGAAATCGTTGCAATATGGTAAGTATTAGTGTTTCTTTAGCTCAATACATGCACATAAAAAGGATTCCTGCTAGAAAATAGTCATAAAAAACAAAGCAAAAAAGCGCAACCACCATAGTGTAGTATTTAATCAATCGAAATCTTGAGTCCGCTCTCACAGGAACACAGACTACAGTACATTTTAAATCCCAGGGGTAAAACAGCTCACTGAGCATAACCCTATGCATTTCGAAGCAAACTGGCTCCTTTCAACATGTTTACGTCTGGTATTTGCTGGCAGCGGTAACAGCAGATATGACATCACATGTAATCAAATAATAAAGTATTTATTCCAAAAACGGAATGTTTCCTTGAAGAAGGTTCCCCTGTGCTGCCACATGCAGCTCTTGACCAAGGCCGCAGTCCGCAGCGTGGACGTCCGTCCACCGGCACAGTAGGGCAGCTACAGGTCTAATGGGAGGGTCCCTATCTGGGGCCTTCGCTACAATACTCCACTATGTAGGGATCGGGGCCTAACTAGGGCCTTGGGGCAGAGTTCTGGCCTAGACCAAGGGCTTAGTGGCTCCCTGGACGCGTCCTTCCTCTCTGCCCGCTCCTGCAAGACTGCCTCGTTTTTTCGGCCCAGGGGAGAATATCAGGAGTCTCTCTAATGGCCGATTGCTCCTGATTCGTTAAAACGGCCCATGTGACACACCCAAGTCTTCTGGGAAATGTAGTCCTGAAATACCAAGGTGCCCGCCGCCACTCTTCCTGATCACGCGGAGCTTTGCTAGCTAAACAGCTGATCAGTCCCCTGCACCGGAGGCAAGGTAGGGGACCCTGCTACATATATATAATTATTTATGAATTAATTACAAAAAAGAATGACAGAAGCATTTCTTGTTCATTCCTCCAGGGTCCACGGTATCCAAAAAATAGATCCATCCAGTTCCCTGTTGCAACAACAATAGGAGGAGATCACCCTCTTGTATACCCATAATTACCGGATCAGTGCCCATGAATGTCAACTTTCCATAGTCCCAATGATAGGCTGTGATTCACTAAGCGCTGCTGCGGGTTATTGAGCTGGGATCACATGTTAGATGCCATTGACTTGAATGAGATGACCCGCATTGGAGCTGGTCAAACAATAGAGGTGATCACTTTGCGTCTGATTTAAAAAAGATGTATGCTATACAGATATAGTACCGTGTTTCCACAGATTTTGCTAGCTGAAGATGACACCTCAGTAGTCCTAATAATAATAATAATAATAGCATGTTCTTGTATAGCGCTGCTAGTTTTACGTAGCGCTTTACAGAGACATTTTACATGCACAGGTCACTGCCCCGTAGAGCTTACAATCTATGTTTTTGGTGCCTGAGGCACAGGGAGATAAAGTGACTTGCCCAAGGTCACAAGGAACCGACACCAGGAATTTAACCAGGTTCTCCTGCTTCAAACTCAGTGCCAGTCAGTGTCCTGGTTAGCCATTACATTTATCACTTGTACATTAATCATTTTTATTTGGCCTATACATGATACAGGAACACATTGGTTTACAATATCTTGCAGGCCACAAACTAAACAAAAAAAAGTAGTCATACTTGAAGTTTATAAATGAAATAAATATATATTTCTAACCCCCTGTATCACTACTCAGTCGTCGGTTTTACATTTAGACTGTTGAACTGCACCATACTTCATAAAAGGAATTCGAGATTTGGATATTTGTAATATCAAAATTATTTTAGAAGCAATTAGGATCTACTGTATGCTGTGTCTGCCTAACGTAAGTCAGAAAAAAACGAGAATTGAATGCAGGTACAAAGCTAAATATGTGTGAGTCATAGATAAGCACCAATGGAAATGTTGTTCTGTAACTGCCTAGATAAGAAGTGCTCAACTCCAGTCATCAAGGCCCCCCAACAGCTACTGTAGGGTTGCCAGGTGGCTTCAGCAAAAATACGGGATACAATCACACCCCCCCCTCACCCTCTCCATGTTGTTTCCTCCTCACCCTGGTCCCAGCCTCCGCTCCTGACACCTCCTCTTGATTGCAGCCAATTAGGATGGAGGTAG
The DNA here is from genome assembly GCF_040206685.1 of Ascaphus truei. NCBI lineage: Eukaryota > Metazoa > Chordata > Amphibia > Anura > Ascaphidae > Ascaphus > Ascaphus truei. The sequence goes on from NC_134498.1 coordinate 40,420,941, forward strand.
CTGCCCAGAACCATTGCAACAGCCCTGCTCGGGGAAATCCCGCGGCCCCCCAAGCCGGCCAGATCACTATGTCCAGAGAGGTAATACCGGACACATACATGTCCAGTATTACCTCTCATTTTTTACTGGACAGAGTGTCCAAATACAGGACAGTCCAGTTAAATACTGGACACCTGGCAACCCTACCAACAGGTAAGGTTTTCAGGATATCCCAGCTTCAGCACAGGTGGCTCATTCAGAGGCTCAGTCAGAGACTGAGTCTCTGAGTGAGCCACCTGCGCTGAAGCAGCAACTGATTGTGCCACATGTGCTGAAGCTGGGATATCCTGAAGACCTGACCTGCTGGAGGACTTGAGTTGAGCACCCCTGATTTAGATAATGCAACAATTTCTCCTTTCTTTGTACATACAGTAGCTCAGTTGTTGAGGCTCAATACAGATCATAAATCTGTGAAAAATGCTAAACATTACCCAGACATTTTGTGATATATTTAAAAGTGCTTACCTTTGGTGTATTTAACAAAGTCATTTTCTGTACAAAAGTATTTTAGGCATGGTATGAAATTATTGCTATTTCATGTATAGTAATGTGAATCTCAATTTCTGTATGACAAATCTGTGACACAATTATAAAACGCTTGCAGAAGAACTTTTAATGAATAGCCTCAAAGAAAATACTGAATGTGTAAGTAATTCAGAGCAATTTCACCCTAAGCAATGTATTTCTAACACTATATGTTAAGTAATGAATTAAAAAGATGCAAGCTATATTTTCAGAAAGCTTGCTCTCAACACAGGTACCTCATGCAAAAAGTGTGGACATATTTTAAGTAGGTTGGCCATCATTTTGTGTTATATGAGATTTAATAAGACCTAATAAGCTTCAAAATATTCTATGAACTTCATTATGTTAATAGTTTGAACAGATTCATATGCTATGTATATGTAGTGGGTGCTGTTTAAACACACTTAATCTATATAGTCATGGGGTAGCCAACTCCAGTCCTCAAGAACTACCAACAGGTCAGATTTTCAGGATACCCCTGCTTCAGCACAGGTGGCTCAGATTGAACCACCAGAGCTGAAGCAGGGATATCCTGAAAACCTGACCTGTTTGTAGTTCTTGAGGACTGGAGTTGCCCAACCATGATCTATAACTATGAGAACTTCAGCAATGTATCTACCAATGGAGGAGACCATTAAAGAGATTTAAGGGTGATTCAATGAAGTTCATTGCAGGATAACTCACCCGGCCCTCAATACAGCTTAGTGAATCACTCCATTGGGACTCAATAAGGAATGGAAAGGATGTTGATCAACGATTGGACACTATTACTAGGCTATCCCTGCTTCAGGTGCCTCAACGAGTGGCTCTCACATTCACTGATGCCCTAATTGAGCCACCTGTGCTGAAGCAGGGATAGCCTTCAAACCTGACCCGTTGATGGCCCTTGAGGACTGGAGTTGGCCACCTCTGTTTAGCGGGCTGTTGTCCCCGTGCCCCAGTCTGACCAGCGATACCTGCAAAGGCTAACAAAACACACGGACAAGATGAAACATTATTCATTTCTAACCAATTTGTTGCTGATAAATGTCTAGCAAATTACCATTTTATGATTCAACTCCAAATTGATTGTCACTAGCTAACCTTGTTCATTATATTTAATTGTATGGCAAGAACTAACAATATAATGTATTAAAAAGATAATCTGTATAATAAGCAGCCCTGGTTGACTGAAAATGTGTTAGCTGAGCTCATTATCATTTTTACATTTGCTAAACAGGCTGTATGCTATTGACTGCATGGAAGAAGATCCTAGTTACTTGTACTTACTGCATATACTGTATACATGTACCATGGCCCCTTGCAGATACACCATAACACCCTCCTACTGTTTGTTTACCCTACTTACCACTTAGGCCAGGCTCCCTGCTGGCTACTGCAGTACCCGCTGTGGCGGACGCTGCAGGGACAAGAGCCGCCCCACAATGGGGCCGGGCCCGCTGCGGGGGGGGGCCGCCGCGCTGCGCTGACAAACTCCTGCTCTCTAGAAAATTGAGATCAGGAGTCGCGATGGAGCGCTAGGCCACACCCTCCCGGCGGTTCAGCCAATGAGGGCGAACCTGCCGGGTGATGTCACGGCCGCGCCCCCGTCACTCCCCCGTCATGCCCCCCCCTCTGCAGCTCTCTGCAGACCAGGGTACTCGTCTGCACGCGGCAGGCGGCGCGTGCAGTGCAGGCAGCAGGGCCGCAGCCTTAGATTGTAAGCTCTTCAGGGCAGCGATTCCTTTTCCTGTCTACTTTTATGTATGAAGCACGTATATGCCATATGTATTACTGCTTAAAAGTGCTGTGTAGATGGATGGCGCTATACAAATAAAGATTGTACATACATCCATCACCAAACAGATTTTTTTTTGAAGCATACATTATTTGATTTTCTTTTGTGGACTCCAGATAATGCATTAAAAATCCATTAAAGATGCAAGAAAAAAACCACTTGGCAGGTAAATGATGAGATTGAATTAATAAACCTTGCAGTTCAAAACCAATGCATACTTTTGGAAATTCATCCATCGTTTTCCATCTTTACACGCATTGTAATATTTTTAATTTAGCAGCAAAACAAATTAGTTTGTAAAGTATCTGGTTTATACTATGAGTTGAATGTTTTTATTTACAGTGCGCTTTCATTTTAAGATCTGTAATTGCAAAGAAAATAACAGTCGCTAAATGATGCTAGACATTAACTACTGCAAGCCTTTGAGCTGTCCAGATCCAAACAAATCTCTTCTGCATGTTGATGTAGAATATATACTGAATTAGTCAGGAGGTCTCAACTCCAATCCACCCCCAACAGGTCAGGTTTTCAAGATATCCCTGTCAGCAAAGATGGCTCATTCATTCCAGTTCTCAAGACGCCCCAGCTGGTCAGGTTTTCAGGATATCCCTGCTTCAGCACAGGTAGCTCAATCAGTGGCTCAGTCAAGGACTGAGCCACTGATTGAGCCACCTGTGCTGAAGCAGGGATATCCTGAAAACCTGACCAGTTGGGGCGTCTTGAGAACTGGAGTTGAGAACCCCTGGAATAAGTATTGCCATAGCCTTAATTCTCAGCTTGTGCTCAATATGGCATCTGGTAATTTATCTTTCTACAACCACAAATAATATATAGCTTATGTGTGAATATAAAGGATTACATAAGAATCAGTCAAATCTTGATATGAAAAGTGTTTCCATAGAAAGAGAAAAGTCCCCAAAGCCTCAGGGTTTCAACTACTTATGCACCATTGACTAATATGGAATACAGCTGTGAATATGACTATTAAGGTCAATGATTAGAAATAATATAAAAGCAAGTGTCTCTTCTAATTTACATATTTTAGATATAGTTAAATGATTTAGAACATGAACAAAACTTCAGCTAGAAATCTTAAATCAGTTATAAAAGTTACCCTCGGGTCAAACGTACAGCTATCTGAAATGATTTTACTGTGCTGAAATAAACTACAAGTGAAGGAGAAAAAGAAATAATGGAATATCATAATTCTTATCTTTACAGTTACACCTACACTATCTGTAGTTTGTATGTATAGCTTCATTTATATAACACCCACAGTGTACTTAACACTTTTATAAAGACACAATACAATACAGGAAATTATAATGCAATAATGGCCTTGTCACAGGGGAAAGCCTGTTAGCAGCTAGAGCTGTTGGGCGATGGTCGGTAATGCCTGGAGGAAGGCAGGACTACTGAGACCAGCTGAGTGTAGCAAGGGTTTAAAAGGCCGGAAAGGAAAGTGTTTGTCTCTCTCACTAGTCTGCGTATTGATTATATGTGCATGCATAGGGGCACAAGGGCATGCAGGTCATAGGTGCATGTCCTTGATACATAGGGACACCAGATATCTATTAGATGTATTTGGACTTTCATACACTGGGGAAGCACAACTTTGGCTAGGGTAAGTCAGTAGTTTAGGTTGGTGAAATTTCAGCTGAATAAAAGCCTACCTTATTTTTCCCAAAGTAAGTCTCCTGTCTTCACCTCTGCATTCATCATACCATAGGAAAGGAAATAACTGCCCCGGAGAGCTTGCAATCTAAGTGGTACAGTATGTTGAGATACTTGCAGAGACAGTAGGTGAGGGAATAAGTGCAGTAGATGGAAGTGCTTGGCCAAGATGGTCTGTAGGATTGTCTGTGGGTGTGGGATAAGGGTGGGCTGGCCGGCGGGGGGGTTCAAAGTGGCAATTGTCCTCAGGGCCGATCGGAATTGAGCATTTTGGGCTGGTGTCGGAGAGAAGTATCTCTGTGCAGCAGATCACCAACTCCGGTCATTAGGTGGCGCGGCAGATCTCACTTCGCAGCTCCTCCTGTGCCGGGTTGTCGCCTCTCTTCTTCAGTGTGCTGGCAATGGGAAGGTAAGTGTATATTTGTACAGTATGGTGCGTGTGTACATATTCTATTTTGTATACTTGTACTGTATGTGCATATATGATGTGTGTATTTATGCATACATATGTGTGTAGCCTTTGTTCCCCGAAACTAAAGGGACTACCGGTACTGCTGTTACATGTTGGCTCACAGAAGGCCTGAGCCTCCACCACTGGGAGCCTGGGGTGATAATGTGTTCGCTTCAGTGCAGTGCCTCCACCTGAGAGGGATCCCAAGTTAACAGGATAAGCCCCTCACAGGAGCAATGTAAACAGTAATACTCACACACATAGATAATAACAACCTTTACTGAACATATATCACAGTACTCTGTAACACACAGTATATATGTATATGTTACGGCACACAGTACACCAATAGAGTGTCCCTAAAGTACATTGGGTGCCAGGTACCAATACACTGATGTCCTTCTCCCAATGTCAGGCCCCACCCAAAAGTGTAGGAGATAGCGCTATCCCGTGTAGTGTTTGTGCCCTAGGTGAGGTACCTGCCGAGTACTCCAGTATTCGGTGCGGCAGACTTAGAAACAGGGATCCGCCGATCCAGCGACGTTGTCCGTGATGGCATCCACTCAACCTGGGGTGAATTACAGCATGGATAATATCACCATACAGAGTCTCTTACATGGAGGTGGTCTGGTTCCAGACCACAGGCCACAATCACAGTGTGGTGTCTTCCCTGTGTCCCTGACACTAGACAGTAAAATGGGGAATAGTCCCTAGCGAAGAGGGTCTTCCCTGAAGCAACCGCAAGCTACTGTGAGTCATGGCCTAGCTTGGGCCTAAGGGGGGAGATCTGGCCTAGTCTAGGGAAGCACTGCTCCTTGGACACTACCTGCTTCTCTGAAGTCCCTGTTCCGACTGGCGTGGTCTCCTGAGTGCGCCAAATGTATCTTCTGGCTTCTTCGCGCCAAATGTATCTTCTTGCAATCTGAGGACCCTATTGGCCATAACAGCCCATGTGTTGTGCAGCCCATGGGGTCGCTGGGAATTGTAGTCCCTGCAGAGCCTTGGTGTAATGGCCGCCGCTTGCAAAGCCTGCTGCGCATGGGCGAGGAGTTGCAAGATGGCCGCCGCACTTACAAACCTACTGCACATGTGCAAACTGCTCTGCACATGCACGGCCACATTCAAGATGCCGGCGCCCTGCAACAGGAGCCGTCAGCGACTCGCTCGCCTCCCAATAGTTCCAACTCTCACCGCACCTCCTGGCACCCGGCGGACGCACCAGCGGCCCTGCGCAGCAACCGGAGGTAAGGGGAAACCGACGGGGATACCCATAGGGGAGACCTGGCCACATGTGTCACAGCCAGAATAGCTGGCCTGGGAGCACCTGAAACTTAATCAGAGTGTCAGAGTAGAAAAAATCCAGGCACTCGCAAGGTTTGAATAAAAAATGCAAAATAGTAATTTATTCAACGTTCCGGCTTATACGGCTTTCTTGCGAAAGCCGTATGTATAAGTACTATAATTGCCTGAAATAAATATATATATATATCAAAAACATATAAAATCACAGCGCCAATGATAAGTGATGGATCAAAGTAATTAATAGCTAAATGTATGAGGAGAGTAGCTAGTACTCAATGGCACATAGCAAATGCATTACAAACCAAACACAAAAACAAACAACATATATGCCAAGGAAAGAGAAGCCAGGAGAGGGAAAAGGAAACACAGGGAAAAACATAAGGAAAGGGAAGCCATAAAATAAAATAAAAGAAAAACAAAGTACAAGTGCGCAACTATAATGAATAAACAGAGTGAATTGAAATAAAGTGCATTAACCACTTAATACCCAAGTGAGTATAAGTAACTAGGTAACCAATAAGGATCGTCTGCTGCTGTGATAGGGTGGTCCAAGACCCTGAATCTAGACAAAACAAAACACAAAACAGCGCAGAACGCTCATGGTGAAGTAAGAATGAACAATTTATATTAAAAAGTAATTCAAGGTTCTGCGTACATCAGATAAAGGTAAAACAGGCATGTAACTGTAACTATGACAGTTGTTACCACTCAGGTATCAGGACACAGGAGAAGGCTGCAGCGGATCACCCAATGTCAGGAATCTGCAGTCATATCAGGCTGTGCTTTCATCTGCTGGGATCTTTTAAAAGTGGAGGGTTCCCTCTAGGCTTCCACGTAATCCAGGTAGATAAGTCCCAAGCTCCATTTAGGAGTAGCTGGTAGAGGGACAGTCCCACCGACCAGGGTCAGCTCTGCCTCCCACGTCAGTGAACTGAGTGCCAATACACGCCGACACACAAAGAGGAGGTCACCGGAGAGGCGTCAGCTGAGAATATGCCGAAATCGAACTCTTCACTTAACCAGCAAAGTGATAGAATACTAAGGGTACTTGTAGATCAAATAAAAGTATAATTCCAACTAGTTTCGTAGCAACTATAAAGGCCACTTCATCAGGGAATGAAAGCAGTGAGCAAATGGTCACATTATATACCTTCTAAAGATCTACAATAGGTTAATTGTTAATCACAAAGCAACCAATAAGCAGTAGGCACACTGCATTGGTAAACAGCTGTTGAGTGAATTAACCTAATGTTTAACAACATAACATACATAGTACAGAGTTATATAAACAAATAAAATACAATTTAATGCATAAAAATCTAAATAAAAATATATATATACTAAATGGCTGGCAATTGTCAAAGATTCAGCTCCAAATTGGTACTAAAAGATAGAAACAAAGGATTAATTACATAATTCACAGCCGCAGGTATTAACCTCAGGCAAAGAGGAAAACCAGTGAATTTAGTACAGAGACCAGATATCAACATCTTCATTTTTATGCATTAAATTGTATTTTATTTGTTTATGTAACTCTGTACTGTACTATGTATGTTATGTTGTTAAAACGCATAGGGTTTTTATACATTGTTTGGACATTCTAAGGAGAAGAAGGTTTAATGCAGAGTGCTGCAGTTCTGAACAGAGGAGCAGAGGAGTGAAGATCTCCGTTCGTTTGCCAGCCCCGTTGAAGGTCCCGTCTATCTGTGACGATACATCCGGTGACGTCACTACCGGTCCCGGCAAGCACGGGACACGGAGAGGTACATCGGGGACGTCACTACCGGTTTCGGGAACCGCAACACACGGAGGAACACGCCGGTGAATCACACTCTCTACACGTGGAGGACAGACCTTACCAGCCTGGTTGGTGCTCATTGCTTTTAACCTTCTGCCGTCCTGTGAGTGATACTCTGGTTTTACTCTACCGGATCGGCATCTCCTGATATTATTGTCCAACATTTTATATTTTATAGTTATATTAAACTAACTTTTATTTCCAGCTTTGCCTTTGTGTTTGTTAGTCTTGTTTGTGTTGTTTTGTAGGTCCTGTGAGTTCATGTCTGTATAAATTATCATAGCTGTGTTGCACTAAATTCTGTTTTTTCGTTTCATGTTCCACTCCCCATGAATGAAGTTCCATCTGGTCACCCCAAGACTTAGAAATTGCTGATTATCATTGTGGAACTTGAATTATTTCTACTGGATTTCCAGGACTCCACCTAATTGGACTTATTATGCGCCAGTATCTCTCTTTGTTTTTTCCTATGTTCTGATTGTACCATCAGATTTCCATCAGGCTGCCTAGCTTCCCATAAGGGCTCACCCTCATATAGGGTCTATTGATTGTCATCTATTTTCATTAGCGCTATTCTACATCACCTTTCCCTTTTTTACATGAAAATGAGCACTCACAGTGTCACTTTTTCTTCTTGTCCATTTTAACATTGACTCTTATACGCTTATGCCTGCCGCATTACACAGCTTTTCCAGCACAGCGTGGGTTAAAGAAGTCCAGAGCCAGTAACCCTACAGGTATACACACACAGCTATTTCACATAACAAACTGAGAAGGTTTTAAATCAACAAATAGCTTTTATTCTAATGTTTTACTGATTTATGAGTTCGTTCAATATTCGCAAAGAGAACAAGCACAGATTTACACATTTCCAATAATCACCACTTACATTATATTACTTACACATGTGACAACTGCCAATATTAAACATCCACACACAACATATTTCATAGCAATCCTCATGCAAAGTATTCCATAAAACACACACTTTCATTTAGTGGTTCCATTTCCAAACACAAGTCGCTTGCATGTTACAGAGATACAAACAACGGTGGCAATTTATTTTGGTTTCCAACAGTGTTTTGCAAAAAGGCATGAGTGCATTTGAATTACTTTATAATTCTAAGTGTTGTAAGGTTATATTAAAACAAACATGTCTATGCAATATTTTCGTTCTCACACGCCAAGCTACCTATGAATTTATCCTCCATACATCACAGACCACATCACAGACCTTTCTTAAAATACACATCAATATTTCTCATGCGCTATAAAGATCTCTCTTCACATAATCTCTTCTCTATCAGTATGAATAAGCGCTGTCATATTCCGCAAGTTTTATCATTTCTCACCCCCATTATACTGCACTGTGAAGTTTATTAGGCACCATATAAAAACGTGCTTATGATAATAAGAGTAATAATTAGTGTGGAACTTTTTTTGGGGGGGCGCGGTGCTTACAGAGGCCCTACGCTCTTCCCCACAGCAGTTAAATTAAATGTCAGGGGAGTGCGTGAGGCCTCTGTATCTCACTTACCTTGACTCTGGTGGCTTCAAATGACGTAGTGGGGTCACATGATGTAACGTGATGTCACATGACGTCAGAAAACGCCAGAGAAAAGGTAGGGGGGGGGGGGGGCGCGAGCAGGGGGGAGAGCAGGCAGAGGGCCACAGAAAAAAAAGTTTGTGCACTCCTTCCCTACTTAACAGTAGGTGAGTGTTTATGGCCGACAGAAAGAAGAGATGTGTAATTATTAATATTTCACACTAGGGTATTTGTGCACCCACAGTTTACATTTATAATTAGGGAACTTTGTTACTGGCTTTGGAAAGCTTGCAATTGCACTAAATCCCAAATAAGCTTATGCTTCATTTATTTAACCCCTTCAGAGAACTTTAACATACTTCACAAAGTTTAGTCCACAGGACAATAAGACATTCCATATATTCAGTGTACAGTAGGTACAGTACTGTACTTACTAAAAGGCGTTTACCTTGACAAGCTTGGCAGGCTTGAATCATGTTTTGATCAAAAGATGCAACCAAATTACTCCTTTGTTACACAGACTTAGGTTCTAAATGTAAAAATGTCACTAGCGTATTTTAACCCAATTGGTAGGAGTGCAGGAATGGTTTGTTTTCCATAAATCTAAGGCCAACCCTTTTACCAGCTGCATACTTCACAAAGGGAGGAGCGCAGGTAATATGTGCATTATTTATTCACCATATTAGCTCCTATAGACATACAGTAGGGATGCTGCATTTAGAAATCTTATTTGGAAGTAGCAAACAACCCTGTGACAGTTTTGGTCAAGCGTACTGTTCTGCATTTAAAAGCATTTGCAATGCATCTTAATACCACATACGGTATTCTGTATCAGTATGCTCTAGCATGGAAGCGGTGGGGCCAATTTCATAATTGCTTTCTGTCTCCATCCAATATGACTGTAAATTGTGGTTAATACCTGTGGATATGCTACGACCATTTATATGAGAGGACATCTCTCATTAACTAAAGAACAACATCCAATTCCTCAACAATCTACGAAACACGGGTTATTTCACTTAAAATCGTATTTATTAATGCCATTCTTCTGTGACAGGGAGAAAGGGGGAGACGCAAATCCATCCTTCCTGCGGCAGCAATTTAATTCCTTTCACATGACTCCCAGAATACATCGTCATTGTAGAGGTAAAAATCATTTACTACAATCTTTGAGTGCTGAGGAAAAGGTGATTAAATGTTCTTATTTGACATTATTTCAAAATCATAGGCACGTAATGAGTTTTTCAATAGACATATCAAAAAATTCTAAGTCAAGAAGTGCATTTAATTAGTTTTTGCAAAAAAATATCCTTAATGAGTTTTAGCTCTAAAACGACTATATAAATATATATCACTTGTGAGCACATTCACATGTCTAAGACAGGTCTGCAACCCTGCATTTCAACCATTATCACCATTGAAAGGCAGGGTTGCAGACCTGTCTAAGACAAGTGAATGTGCTCACAAGTGATATTCTTTATTTGCTATATGCTAACAGTGGAGGTTTTCTGTCGCCTTTTTCACCCACCATAACTTAAAATGTATATGGTATATATACCATAAGCTTGATTCCCTGACGAACTGTGACGTCATTGCGCAAGCACTTAGTGTGCGTGGTGTTCCTCTGCTAACTAAGGGACTCCTGTATACTGAGATTGCCTCTGGCACCTCGTTTTGATCAGCTGCAAGATGTGAGACCGTTACAATCTCCCACTGTGCCTGCTCTCACTGTGACTCTGTCTGCAGTTGTTTCTACTGTGTGTGAGCATTCCACAACATAAACACAAAATACAGACGAAAAGCACACTTACTGGTGGTCAAAAATTAGACGGTTCTAGGGGCAGGGAACTCTAAATAAGAGTTTCCCCTAACCGGGAATTAGCCCGAAATCTTCTGGTTCCCAAATCGGAGTGAAGTTCCACACGCCACCGCTCCGTTCTCTTCTGAGAACTTGGACTTTTTCTTGACCAGCTGTTAGTCCCAAACTCTGGAACTAAAATCGTCTTGCATATTTTATATATATATATATAAGCATTTGTGCTCTCTGTTTGCTGGCCTGCAACCACCAGTCTCCTCTGTCACTGTACCCTACTCTCATTCGTAAAGGCTGCCAATTTACGCTACCTTCCATATAATCTGACCAGTTAGTGAGAGGCAAAATCATGTAATGTCACTTAAAGCTTCATTAAACATCTCGTGTTGCATTGCCTACATACATGAAAGTGATAGTAGGTGCTTGTGTTAATAAATATTTGATACTTGGCCCTAAATTCTGACCTTTTCTATAAGGTTTTAAAGAGCCATAAAGCATGTATTTTGTATTTTGTAACGAATTATAAATAATTGAAAGTATTAGCTGCAGGCATTATCAAATATAAACAACTTTGATTAGGGATATTGATGATTGTTCACAGTGATTCAGAAATGAAAGGTAGTGTTTCAGCATAAATGTGTATATTAATCAATATGTCAAGGATATGAAGGCAGTATAATCCATGTATGATCTAGCTGATCAATTTATTGTTGCTAGCTACATGTGTGCCTATAACATTGGTTGATTTTCAAATGCTTAGATGATCAATAAATACTGTAGAGGGTACTTCTAGTGAACACGCATCAACTAAGAACGAGAATGACACATCAGGCAATAAAAAGTACCCGTGCTAATAATTTGGGTTTTATAATGATCTGGTAACTTTTAACACACAACTTTACTGGTGTTAATAGCTGATAAACATCCTGCACATTTACAGATGTTTACTTGTTACCTAATAGTTTGGAAAGAAAGTAGACTCGGGATTTTCAGTTTTGTTTTCGTATTCCGTTTTAGGGGGGTCTTTTCTCAGTGTGTATTATAAACTATGTTCAGCAGAGGACAATAAACAAGTAGTTCAACAGAAGCTTAATAAAGAGTTGTTTGTGCCGTATGGTGGGCCTATTTGCACAGCCACCCTTACATGACCTATAGGTGTAACCTTTGGTTGTAGTGCCAAAATGGATCCGGTGGCTTCTGTTTGATCCACTACTGTAGTGATGTCGCCAAGCGCGCTCAGAGGCAGCGTGGCCACAGCATATAGTTGTAGTGTAATCTAGTGTAGAGTAGTGTAGTGTGGATAAATGTATGCGATTGTCTGCTAGTTAAAAAAAAAATTCTGCACATTTAATACAGTGGGGATTTTCTCCCCAATTTTTTTTATTAAATCAAGGGTGCGTCTTAGAATCGAGGAATAGGGTAATTGCTGATTCTCTTTGTGTGTGCATTGGAAGCAATATCTGTTTTATCTTCTCTTTTGCAACATTTTCCTTGTAAACGGCATATTACTAATTTTCTCCAGTGAATAAGCGCTTGTCAAACCTCTATTCGGTTAACCACAGCGCGGCCATATTTCACAAATAACCAAGAAATATGGATGCTATCTACATTTTCTTGATCTTCTTACTTTGAAATGGGTACTCTACTGTTAAAACCTAGTAATTAAATGTAACAAAATTATATTACTCAGTTACACAGTTGAATAATTAGATAGGCATCCCCTAAATATTTTAATGATAACTACCATTATATTTGCAAAGTGTTCTATTTAAAAAAAATAGTTACTTGATTAAAAACAAAGTAACTAAACTTACTGTAAGTAAATGCAAAGTGTATCAGGGACATTCCTTTATAAAGTAGTTTAATTTGGCATCACAACAGGCATCTGTTTTGTTGGACAATCAGAATGGACCAAACTTTTATTATTCCCTCCAACTCTGCAATTAACGAAAGATGACCAATTAACAGACAACATATTTTTTGCGTGAATGGTTTTTTTTTATGAGCCAACACAAAATTCAGTAACAAAAATGGAACAGATTTACTCAGATAAGGCTACAGATTATTTTATTGGTGCTTTCACATACAGAGAATGGAAAAGAAAAACTGCCCACGTTGTCTCGGAGCTATAAAAACGTGATGCTGTAAAAATGAGGATTTTTTAAAACATTTTTTTTTTATTATTGACAAGATAAGTTCATTTTTGTTAGTTCAGAATTGTGTTCTATTGTTGAAGATAAATTGCCTTAAATGGGCACTTCTTCTTCCAGCTGGAGGTCGCTCCGCACATAGATGGGGAAGCAGCTGGAAATGAACAGCTCTTGTCATTGATCAGCGCTGCTGTTCATCTTTCTCATATGTATTCCGACCTCTGTGAAAGCTAGAAATTCTTATAAAAATTTAATTCGCTTGGTAGGAGGATAAAAAAAAAAAAAAAAATAGTTGATTTATACCAGAGGGAAATAGTTTCATTTGAAATAATATTTATTTGCTATTTTTTCCTCACTTGCCAAAATGATTATTTGTGTTGAAAGCATGATGGATATTCTCGTGTCAAAGAACAAAAGTGTTTTTTTCCCATCTTTTTTTTTTGTTGTTGGTGTTGGCAGGGCACAGTTTAAAGTTAGGCCTTTCAATAAACCAATCCGTATTTATAGCAAAAAAAAAATGACAGAATGAGGGCATAATGATTTAGATACTCTGCATATACATACGCATTTGTGTTTTGTGTGTTACCATGGTTTCCAACGTTTTTTATTTATTTATATATGTATAAAAGGTTTTACCAGGAAGAAACACATTGAAACTTACCTCTCGTTTCAAGTATGTCCTGGGCACAGAGTTAACATACAACATTTGTATTTTGTGTGTTACCATGGTTTCCAGCATTTGTATGTATTGAAACATTCCAGATTTCCTCAAATGGCAGCTGGAATGATCTTAGTACAGTAGATGATGTATTGTATAGCCTCAGAAATCATCATACAACCTCAGCTATGGGGCATACTTAACAAACGCCTATATAAAATGTTTAATGCATACATGGCTCTGCTGGCATGATAGTGTTTGCTAAGGATGTATTATCAGAATGTTCTTGGAAAATAGTCACCTTCAGCTTTCAGCACTGTTTCATCATTTGTATGCTGCTTGTTATTGTCGGTAGTCTAATGTAGCTAAGGGCTTTAGAAGATGTTTTAGCCGGTCTTATAGCGATATTAAAAGAGCAGGCTGTGGTGTTCTTTTGCAGGGGGTGAGGGCTGAGGGGGTTATTGAGTTTGTACATTATGTCAGGGGCGCTCAACTTCAGTCCTCATGCCCCCACCCACTCCCCCTCCACCCAATGACTGAGCCACCGATTAAGCCACCTGTGCGGAAGCAGGGATATCCTTAAAACCTGACCTGTTGGTGGCCCTTGAGGATTGGAGTTGGCCACCCCTGCGCTAGGTATTGCCCAATAATCATATTTCCACCAACAATTGTGTAGAAGAGTTTTCTGGCTTTCTAATAGCAAGATTGAAACATTTAAAAAACAAATTGAACTCATTTCTTACATCTGAACAGATTCTGCTGGGTTGGATAGAAAGTCGAAACAATGGTTTGTTATCTAGATGTACAATTTTACAGGTTTTTATTTTCAATGAAGATTCATGTTGGGGGTATCCACCAAACAGCAATAAGGGGGTATCAGTTGGGGGTATCCACTAAACGCAATAGCCATTAGTGAATGTTATTCTGCAGCCACTGGATTATATGCAGGATATAAGTATGGCCAGATAGCTGAACTCATCCCTCTTTGAAAGCACGCCAAGTCCTTTAGTATATTCTTGACTTTATTGAGAAAGTTACAGCAAAATAAAGGGTACTTGTAGATGTTGTTGAGTGGTGACAGAGTGCTTCTCTATGTGAAGGTGCTTTTGTAACAAGGGAAGGTCAAACGAATTGCTTTGCACAGGAGTAGGGAAGAATAGTAGTACTACTCAGCCTGCTTGGATGGAAAAGGAAGTGAGGGATTCCTGAGAGACAGGACTAGTCCTTGGACCAAACTAACTTATCAGCAAGGACAGGGGGGGGTGGAATGACCCAATCTCAGCTTGGAGAATTGGTAGGTTGCCAGGACAACCAGCTACCGGCTGTGTGGAGAGGCGACATGTAATAAAATGTATCAGTTACACAGGCACTGTGTGTTTTCAGAGCAGAGAAGCATGCAACTGAAATGTAGAAAGCTGGCAGTGAGAGAGCTGCATAGGGGGAAACAGAAATAAACAATCCTGTTCCAGGACAAATGTTGATAGAAATTCAGGTTATTTGCTCTAAACAGGCAGTAATGACTTTTGCTGATTGTTAAACCTCCATAGTCATTTAAGAGGACTAAGAGTAAATTGTCCCGGCATACCAGGACTCTTTCATGGGAACAAGCACCAGACAGGACACAGAGATCAAATACGGGTGTTTATTTTGACCGGAGCCAACAGAACCAGCATAAAGTCCAAATAGAGCTATACTCACAAACACCATGCACTACAGAGGGAATCCTGATCGCTCAGGTGTCCACCGCCACCAAAATGGCTTTTCCGGAGTAGCTTCCACATTTCTAGCAAACCCGCAGAGTCCTGGCAGTGCTGGATGCAAGTCGGAACCAAGCAAGTTCACATCTCCTGCCTGGTGAAAATTCCGCCTCGACTTCAGGTTTCTCTGACGTCCTCAGAGTCCACCTTTTAGTCTATCTGCACGCCAGCCCAGGAGAGATCTTCCGAACTCTAATCAGCTGCTGCTTTTCTAAGATCCCTGTCTCCATAAGAAAACATAGAGCTCGGGCAGCAACCAATCCCAGCGCCAATGCTGAACGGGCAGCCAATCAGAGCGCCAGGGCTTGCCTGTATGGGCCAATCTGGGCTGGAGGTGTGACGGGGAGGCCGAGGCAAAGAGGCGGGATTTACGAACCAACCAATGAGAGCAGCGCCTACCTCCCCCGGCTCTTTGTGCCGTCTCGCTATCTCCAGAGGAGATAGGCACCATTCTGGACAGACAATGGTTTCACTTTTCAGACCAACGTCTACTAGATTGGAGGACTGCTCATACTGACCCTCCATTGTCTCTGGTCTCCCCATGGAACCAGCCCAAATCGGGTGGGTAATCAGATTACCAGTCCAGCATGCCAAGGAACCAAGGAAATGCACTTAACACAAAACACATTGAATAAAGTCTGCCTACACATTTTAACTTCCAACATCCCAGCTACATGAGCCACAGGCAGATGGATATACAGGGTGATCCTGTACATCCATCAGATGGATAGGGGCCAGAGACTGGGCTTAACCTTTAATATACTGGTCTCTGGGACCCAACCATCACATAAATAAAAAAAAAACAGAATATGGCCAGCACCCATTTGACTACTTTACCGTATTTCATTAATAATATTTGTGTCTATATATTGCTGCATATTTAACATAAATAGGCTTTGAACCTAAAGCAGCAATACTACATCCCCCCCCCTTTATTTCTTTTTCTTATTTGTATATGTAAAGCTTGTGACAATTCTACATTCTTACCTAAGCTTGTAATTGTTTGGTGCTCCTGGTATAAATCTGTTAAAGTTCCGATTGTGTGCCTAACTAAATGGCCGCCTTCTAACTTTGTGTTGCAATCTGTGAAATGCTGCAGTAATATACAGTCTACAGTTTGGAACACAGCAACAGATCAGTTTGTGATACTTTATTGCCAAAGGGCTGAGCTGAAAAAGGTGCGTATCAGAGCCTGTTTCAAAAGAGAAAGTTGCTGTAGCAACCACATGATCAGTACATTAAAAAAATCATTACAAATGCCATTAGGAGTTTTAATAAATTGCAGACAGTGTTATCAAATACTACAGAAGTGAAAAGAAAACATATAGGATTTTTCATGTTTTGCTGCTTTAAAGTGAAAATAAGCATTTAGCTAACTTGGTGCTGATTGAGACAGAAATAATGACTCCTGCTGAATGAGTCTTGAATTTTGCCAACATGTTTATAAAAGTGAACCCAATGTTCTATGATAAATTAGTTTCGGAAAGAGTACGTATGAATGATTACTCTGCATGTGTGTTTTGCATGGATCAGAAATAGCGTTTTCAAGGTTACTTTATGCACATCAATGTTCCAACATATTTCTGCTTCACCAGTGATCTCTAACAAGCCTTACATATCGAACAGTATTCTAAACAATTCAATGTAAAATACCACCCATTCTGCTCTGGAATAATGCTGTAATTGCTTATTGGATTTTTGTGAGAGTGGTATTTTTCAGGATAACTTTTAACACAGTTTTGCATTAAAGGAACAGTAATGAGATATTATTAATGTTAGTGAAAATGTCAGTTATTTTTCCATGTTCAATACAACTAGCAAGGTCAGCAAAAGCTCAGAGCTGCAGTTCCAGCCACTGTACTGTATGAATACTAGCAGTAGGTCAGATCAACCCTATGGCTAATATTACTAGGAAAAAATCTTTGTAAATTGATTTTCATGCATCAGTTTGGTCAGCTCTCTGCTGATTCCTCTCTGTGCATCTCATTTGTGACCAATTTAACAGTTCATATTCACAGACTCATAGGTGTAAGATTACCTTTATTAAACTGAATGCTGTCAGGGGCAGGGATTTCCTCTCCTAGCGTCTGATTTTGTTTGCTGCACTAATTGTATTAAAATTCCCTGTATTGTATTGTCTCTTGTATACAGTGCAGAGTACACTGTGGGCACTACATGCATACATATATAGACATATATACATTATAAATCTGAATGTTCCTATAGCCTGTGGTTCCTTAGCATTCTCATGATGAGGTAGAATAAAAAATATTTCAGATTGTAATTAGGAAGTAAAATATAACTTGAAATGAATCACATTTTAATATTAGGATTTTTATACCACCAATGCTTGTTTTAACCATTTTTGTTGTACGTGCATAGATTCCCACTTTATTATACCACTAAAACAATGTATTATACTACACTGAGTTTGTGCACTTTTCTTTTTTAATCCACTCTAGATTTGTGATGCTGAGCTATCACTACTGATGAGCAGCCGGCTCTCAATCCCCAAGGAAAGTTTTTCCAACAGTTTTTTTCAACGCTTTTTATCACTTAATCACTCTGTGACTTTTAAACGTTGTCACTTGCACTGACACAGGTTTTTTTCACTTGCCCTGTTATATTAAGTGCTTGTGTGTGTGTACTTTCATCTATTGTTGTTATTCTTCATTTATTTCACTTCATATATTTGGAGGGCAACACAATTTCCTTTCTTAATTAGCTTCTTTGAACAAAATAACAGGACATCTAAGAACCTTAGCATGTTGTATGCATGTTGGTTGTATGAATTCCTATTTTACTTTGGGGAGAAATGTACATTAGGTCTCAAAAGTTCATAAACAACGTATACTGTACATGTTGGTTCATTAAAAAAGTATCTCATGATTCAAATATACTTAGATTTGCTTAATGCTGAGATTATAAATAGGGCACAGTCCACCCACAACGCTTCACTCACTGTCTGGCGATACTGTATGTAACGGGTATTCCCCCCCCCAATCGCAGATTTAGTGTGGGGTGAAGGAGAACATACAATGTTACTCGGGTGTGGTGCGTTACTGCACCGACACACTTTATTCGAGCAAATACCCAGTATGTACCTGGCAGATACCTGGAATGCGCCGCTCCTCACCTCTGACAAGCCCCGTTGCGTTTGCCTTCCCAGCCTGGGTTCATGCCTGGCTGACGGGCGGCTGATCTGTTAAATGATAATGATTAGGATTTAATAGGCTGCAATGCTTCGCGTGTCTACCAGATGGCATAAATTCATGAATTGTAATGCAGTATATATATATATATACTGTGCAGTATTGCAGCCAGCGGGAATAAAATGCTTCAATCCCTGCTTGGAAAATAACCCAATATACTCGGGCAGAAAGCAGTCACAAACCTCAATACACCCGGGTATACCCGAATTCGTGGGACTAGCCGAGCTCGAATAAAGTGTGTCGCCAGTGTACCTGTTGGCTCGCAGGAGGGCTGAGCTTCCGCCACGGGGAACCTGGGGCAATTTTACTAGGGGTAACCACTTACTCAATTCAGCGCCTCCACCTGCGATGGCTCCCACCAGAGGTTCCTCGCAGGACAATCAATAATAACATACACGGTGAGGTATAATAACTAAGGACTTTACTAACATGCAAACAACATATATCACTACAATACAATAATATAACATGTGTCCCTCTCTAGAGGAGACACCTACTGCGTCGCGCAGGACGCTTCCCCAACACCAGGTGATCCCACCCAGTGTCCCGAGAATCCCACCCAATGTCCCGCACTCTTGGAGAGAACGTGGGTGACTGCGCAGTCACTAGTTACACTAAGGGGCCCGTTGGTGCACTTATGACTGTATGGTACCTGCCGAGCAATCCGGTACTCGGATCAGCAACTGGCTTCACAAAGGGTCAGACGTGTGATGAATCCGTCTGATCCTCCAACCGAACTCCTTTGTACGCAGACCGCCAGGGCGGTCTCACTCTGGAATAGTCTCTGTGGACCCCATCGTGGGTCCGAACCGCTTCACAGGAACCGCAGCGTCCGCTGAGTCCCTAACTAACACTTGGTACTAACGTGACAGGAACCCTAACCTAGGGCCTGTCCCTGTAGCACTAAATGACACACTCTATGCTATAGGCCGTCCCTATAGCACAGCAACCTGAAGTGGCTTTGGGGAAACTCCTAGGGGCCTACCGGGGTTAATAACCTGCCCCACTCCCCTAACTCTTCCCAGCCTTGACTATGCTTAATAACACTTAACGAGTCCCAGTGCCTACAGCAGCAAGCTGTAGCTCACTGGATGTTGCAGCCAACGTGCTGCGCAACAAGGTGCCTGCCTGTCAGACCTCACAGCACTAACAGCCGTGACTCTGACAAGGCAGCACTCTACACTAAGGGCAGCGTCCCTATCTTGGGCCTCCCTAAGCATTTACCCACTAAACTAGTGGGGAGTTGGGGCCTACCTGGGGTGTGGGTACCTATACGGCGCAGGAGCTGCACTCGCTCCCCGCACCCTTCCTTCCCTCACAGCTCCCTGACTCCAACTCTCTTTAACCTTCCTTTCCCAGCTCCCACTAATATAAGTGGCAGGGTCCCTAACCTGAGGGCTGCCCCTGGCAACACTCACCTTACTGGGGAGCTGAGCTATCTCGGGCCCTGGGGGTGCTGGCCTAGTACAGGGAGTCCCTGACTCCTGTACCCTACCTCCTTCCCTGGGCTGCTCCGGTCTCTGACTGCCCAACGTGCTGCAACTGACAAAAACCCTGTCTGCACACAACATTGTTGCAACTCTGCAGCATGAGAATCTGCCAGCTCTATTGGCTTCAATGCTGCCTGTGACCAGGGTGAAAGTGCAGTCCCCAGAGGCTGCTGGGAATTGTAGTCCTTGGCACAGCTCTTTCCTATGGGGACCGCATGCACGATCTTTACTGCGCATGTGCGATGCTGTAATGGCCGCCGCTACGCTTAACTGCGCCTGCGCAACCTCCCAGAGCTCCGGCACACTGGCGATGGCCACCGCTACCCTGGCCAACCTCGCGCCACAACCAAGATGGCGGTGCCCGCCGGGAGAAGTCGCCGTCCCCTTTCCCCACTGCCACAGGGGTACGGCAGGGGGCAAAGGAAGATCAGGGGAACCGGGGGTGACTCACTTACACTCTCCCCCTGGTGAAAATACCAACGTCCCCGCTTGGAGAACAGCATCACATTACAGAAAGTTACACAATAAAAATAAAAAAGAAAACTGTGCGCTACTACCTAACTACCTATAAAGTTTAAATGTATAAATATATACAGTGCAGTGACTATACCATCAATTTAGTGATAAAAAATTTATAAAAAATTAAACCACAACTCCCACAGTGAGATAATTATACATTAAATAATAAGTGCCACATAACTGTGTTGGGGATAATGGCGTCTGCAGCTGTAAACGCAGGGGTGGCTCAGCACCCCACACACACTAAGAGAATGGAAACAAAAGAAAACAGCGCACAACGCCAAATAGTGAAACAAATTCAACAATATATTATAGAATTAAAAAGGGGGTAATATATCTGCGTACATGAAAAAAGTTGGTAAAAGGCATGTAGTGTGTATCACACTGTTTACCACTCGGCAGCTGTTAGCTGTAGATTCAGGTGCTTGCTTCCCTCTGCTGCTGCAGCTCAGTTGATTCTGGGGCAGGACGTCAGTCTTTTCACTCCCAAGATGATTTCCCTTCATGCAGCCAGGTTCAGCAGCTGGTACTGGGGCTCGGTGAAATCGCTCCTGCTTCCTGGCCGATATGAAGCTGCTCCTGTACCTCGGCAGGTGTATCCTCTGCACAGAGGTTAAAACGCAGCTTGCTGGGGTGCCCTCAGCGTGCCACGGTGCCGCTCGGTCGCGGGACGCTGTGTAATGACGTCACTGTCTACACAGCAGTGGTGGATTCAATAGGGAAGTTTGAACAGTCTTACAAAGTCTCTCACAAGTGTCCAAAACAGCACACAGGATGAAATAAAAACAGGACAGGCCAATACATAGACAAAGGCCAATGTAAGCAGATATAAGGCAATAGAATGTTACATCCAACTAGTTTCATAGAATTAGTTAATTCTACGAAACTGATCCCGGTACTGATCCCAAGCCTGGGACCGATGGTACCTCTGTAGGCCAGACTGGCCGTTGTAGGGCACACGGGCCCACAGCATCTGGATGCACTGTAACGGAGGTAGGTGATTCTTTGGCTCCAACTTCACTGGTGTGGTCCGCCGACTGGCGCATCACCACGAGTGGCTGGCGGCTGAATTCACTGAATGAAGATGGGGGTACAGACACCTTACCCTGTGATTCCTCTGTCTCACTGCTGGGGTGGTTCGCCGGTAGGCGCATCGCCACCGATGGTTCATCCTTTTCCGTAGCTGGCCGGGCCTCAGTCCTTCCCTCTTGGTTGCAACAGGGGACTAGGGCAGCCTTGTCTGTCAGCTCCTCCACCTCCGTGGTTGAGGTAGAGCAAGTAACAGCATCTTCATCTCTGGGTTCATCTCTTCATCTTCATCCATCTGAGATTCCTGATTGGGATCTGGGACTGTAGACTGCAGCAGCACAGGCTTTAGAAACTGTGCCCCGCAGCCGGCACACTTGGGGCCCCAGGTCTGTTTGCCACCTGGAAAGTCACACTGATTACAAACACATCGTATACACCCCTCGTCCTCCACTACGGCCACCCGATATTCTATTGGTAGCCTAAAATGGTTAAAGTCCATACCACCAGATAGTCTCAAGACCTTTTGTAGGCACGGGCACACCAGAAAGGATATTTTCCCTCCTTTAGACCGCCATGCTCCATATAAATGAGGGTGTATTTCTCTGCATTCTGTACTGTTTTTAATGGGAACAGCAGTTGCTGATGGCTGTTCACTTTGCTTGCTCCCCCTGGTGGAATGTAAAAGAGGGGCTCGCTCTATCACTGAGTCACTCACATTGCGGGGGCGGAGCTCTGGTTTTCCCGCCAGTCCCGGACGGATTTCTGCAACACAATTTAGTGCAGGCTTGCAGTCAGCAGCACATGTGCTTTGGCGGGAGACGCCATTTTAGGTGTGACTCCCTTGATGAGGGAGCCTCCATTTTGATCACCGTTCTGGTAATCTCACTAAGGCTCTCTGAGTATGCAAGAGGGTAGCCTTCTGGTGGGGCCCCTGGGAAATGCAAGGTCAGAGGGACATTTTCCTGGCATATTTCCTGATCCGTTACTAGCCATAGTCTACAACACTGGTCAGTGGGGTCGTACCGGTGCTCTATCCTCTTCCACCCTTGGTCTATGCCCAGGAGTCTCCCTAGGGCCTCACAAATTTCCCTCAACTTCACGGCACTACTGGGAACATCCCCTACTACTAGCACATGTCGCGGGGATACTTCTGTCCTCTTGGTTCGTTCGTGGGCCTCATGGCTTGCAGGCCCAAACATGGTGAAAAAATCTAAATTGGCCAATTTGGAAAAAATGAAAACAGGGCACCCCAGGTCTCTCTCAGCAACGCCTCCAAATGTAACGGGTATTCCCCCCCCCCAATCGCAGATTTAGTGTGGGGTGAAGGAGAACATACAATGTTACTCGGGTGTGGTGCGTTACCTGTTGGCTCGCAGGAGGGCTGAGCTTCCACCACGGGGAACCTGGGGCAATTATACTAGGGGTAACCACTTACTCAATTCAGCATCTCCACCTGCGATGGCTCCCACCAGAGGGGGAGTGGTTCCTCGCAGGACAATCAGTAATAACATACACGGTGAGGTATAATAACTAAGGACTTTACTAACATGCAAACAACATATATCACTACAATACAATAATATAACCTGTGTCCCTCTCTAGAGGAGACACCTACTGCGTCACGCAGGACGCTTCCCCAACACCAGGTGATCCCACCCAGTGTCCCGAGAATCCCACCCAATGTCCCGCACTCTTGGAGAGAACGTGGGTGACTGCGCAGTCACTAGTTACACTAAGGGGCCCGTTGGTGCACTTATGACTGTATGGTACCTGCCGAGCACTCCGGTACTCGGATCAGCAACTGGCTTCGCAAAGGGTCAGACGTTTGATGAATCCGTCTGATCCTCCAACCGAACTCCTTTGTACGCAGACCGCCAGGGCGGTCTCACTCTGGAATAGTCTCTGTGGACCCCAACGTGGGTCCGAACCGCTTCACAGGAACCGCAGCGTCCGCTGAGTCCCTAACTAACACTTGGTACTAACGTGACAGGAACCCTAACCTAGGGCCTGTCCCTGTAGCACTAAATGACACACTCTATGTTATAGGCCGTCCCTATAGCACAGCAACCTGAAGTGGCTTTGGGGAAACTCCTAGGGGCCTACCGGGGTTAATAACCTGCCCCACTCCCCTAACTCTTCCCAGCCTTGACTATGCTTAATAACACTTAACGAGTCCCAGTGCCTACAGCAGCAAGCTGTAGCTCACTGGATGTTGCAGCCAACGTGCTGCGCAACAAGGTGCCTGCCTGTCAGACCTCACAGCACTAACAGCCGTGACTCTGACAAGGCAGCACTCTACACTAAGGGCAGCGTCCCTATCTTGGGCCTCCCTAAGCATTTACCCACTAAACTAGTGGGGAGTTGGGGCCTACCTGGGGTGTAGGTACCTATATGGGGCAGGAGCTGCACTCGCTCCCCGCACCCTTCCTTCCCTCACAGCTCCCTGACTCCAACTCTCTTTAACCTTCCTTTCCCAGCTCCCACTAATGTAAGTGGCAGGGTCCCTAACCTGAGGGCTGCCCCTGGCAACACTCACCTTACTGGGGAGCTGAGCTATCTCGGGCCCTGGGGGTGCTGGCCTAGTACAGGGATTCCCTGAATCCTGTACCCTACCTCCTTCCCTGGGCTGCTCCGGTCTCTGACTGCCCAACGTGCTGCAACTGACAAAAACCCTGTCTGCACACAACATTGTTGCAACTCTGCAGCATGAGAATCTGCCAGCTCTATTGGCTTCAATGCTGCCAGTCACCAGGGTGAAAGTGCAGTCCCCAGAGGCTGCTGGGAATTGTAGTTCTTGGCACAGCTCTTTCCTATGGGGACCGCGTGCACGATCTTTACTGCGCATGTGCGACGCTGTAATGGCCGCCGCTACGCTTAACTGCGCCTGCGCAACCTCCCAGAGCTCCGGCACACTGGCGATGGCCACCGCTACCCTGGCCAACCTCTGCGCATTGTGCGAACCTCGCGCCACAACCAAGATGGCGGTGCCCGCCAGGAGAAGTCGCCGTCCCCTTCCCCCACTGCCACATGGGTACGGCAGGGGGCAAAGGAAGATCAGGGGAACCGGGAGTGACCCCCTTACATGTATTTTGCTGAGAGCTTACTAATTTAGTGATATTATTAGCTTTTCGGAGCATGATTAAAACGTTTTGCAGGGAATCAAATGTAAGGGTAAAAGGCATAAACTGTAATGAATGCCTTCTGGACAGTTCCACAGAGCACTAATTAATTATATATATATATATATATATATATATATATATATATATATATATATATATATATATATATATATATACTTTATATATATATAGCAACAAGCAAAAAACAAAATTGTGAAATCTATACACATTCATTATTAGAGGGAACTATCTTAAGATAAAGCAGACAACAGATAAATACGTATCTATTGCCTTTATATGTTTGTTTCATGCATTTCTAATACCTGAAATTATCTGATTGCGTAGTGAATTGATTCTGATAGGCATCGTTCACAATGATTCATATATTTCAGTAGGTGCATCCATTTAATTAATTTGAATCAAATTCCCAAATGTTAAAGGAATGGGGTTAATCTGCAAGAAGCTAAATTGTTCTTAAAAATGATTGTGTTGTTTCAGTGCATATCTAACACTGTATTGCAGGCCATAGGTAATTCTGTTCTCAGTGGTACTTAAACATCCTGTGGATACAATACATCACATACAAAAGATTGATGAAATACACGTCTAGTGAACATTTTAGAGTAATCGACAGTTGTGAGAAATGACTGGTTTAGATATAAAAGATAAATGAAATGCCATGGAGCTGACCAATTATACGTCGTGAGGATGTGACAGCACTGTAAACCAGGATAAAAAATATGCCCTCTACATTCCTAAATGTCATTACATGCAGATAATAACAGACTGATGTTGTAGTTTTCAACTTAAAGGTAAGCAATTTTCATAATGTTTTTTTTTATAGCTCCCTGTAATATCATTTGTGCAGTGCTGTTCGTGCCTGTAATATGTTTAAAACCTGTGGTTTTCAATATGTTCGACCATGGATGAGGATAATGTGGTATGTCTTCTGCAGCTGTTATACTAGTATAGATTAGCTCTACTAAACTCATATAACAGTTTAGCTGCAATGGTGATATTCACATAAAGAGACAAGTAAATCTGTGAGTGTGGCCAATGATAGATGCAGGAATGAGTGACTTGGGAGGAAGGAATGATGAGATTTGGGATGGCAAAGGATTCTGTCCTGGGGGTATGTATGTCAGGGTATGTATGTCAGGCCTGAAAAGAGAGCCCACTCTAGGATTAGAGGTTGTTGAAAGTAGAGCAGAGTGGAGGATGCTGTCGCGCAGTGGAAGCCAACTCCCCAAAGCGCACGCATGCGAGAAACACGTCAGAGGTTTCTCCAAAAGTCTTTGTTAGCTGCTACTTTACAGTATTGCGGAAGATCCAATAAACCATTTCTTCTACTTTCTGAGCAATCCACCTTCCGTCATCATCATTTACCGAACGCAGTGCACCGCCTAAACTTTCCCCTATGGGATGCGATTTCGTGTATCACTAGCTTAAAATATGTTTTCGTTTTAAGCATGCATCCTCTACATAAATCATAAGATCTAAAAAGTCAATTTCTGCTTTACTGCATTGGTGTGTAAATTTGAGGTTCAAATCGTTCTCATTGATGTACACCACAAATTCTTCCAGGCTCTGAGGGTTACCATGCACATCGTCATTGTACCTCCTCCAGAGGACCAAGTTCCCACCAAGTCTCTCAAGATTTTATAATTTTCCCAAAACCCCATAAAAAGGTTGGCATAACTTGGTGCGAACTTGGACAACATGGCTGTCCCAAATTCTTGTAGGTGCAAGCACCCATCGAACCAGAAGAAGTTGGGCACTAGAATGAATTTAATACTCTATCAAAAAACCTCTTTGAATGTCTGGCATTTCACTACCTTTTTCTAAAACCTTCTTCATTGCTTCACACCCTTTCTGATGACCAATGGAGGCATATAAAGATGTTACGTTACAAGTACCTAATGTAAGGTCTTCCTCTCACTGGAAAACCAGTAAAAGTTTTAATACATCTGATATATCTTTAAGACAAGCTCTCACCCCTTCATCAATTTTTTGTAAATTCCAGTCAATATATTCAGAAAGGTTGGACGTGAGGGAGTCGATCCCTGATATTATAGGTCTGCCTGGATGATTGGTGAGGTTTGTTGTGGATCTTGGGAAGGAAATAGAACACAAGTAAACTAGGATACTCCCTCAACAGGAACCCATGTTCCCTCTCCCCCAAGATCCCTAAATCCCTCTCTCTTGACCACATTTCTTTCAATACTCCAAGAAATGTTTTCCCCCGGGTTGTTCTTCAATTTTATATGTGCCTTTATCACCCAGTCTTCGTTCTGATTCCCTCACATAGTCTGACCTATTCTTAATCACCACACCTCCTTCCTTACCAGCCTGTTCAAAAATAATTTCACTATCCTCACTCAATTCTTTCAGGGCTTCTCTTTCTGTGTTTTTGTATTTTTGGGCGTGATTACTTAATTCTTTGAAATCTTTTATAATCATCTGGGAAAGAAAACTTCCAGGTGATTCCCTTTGGAACTTTTGGGATAGAATGTGGATTTTTGTTTTAGGTTACTGTATATATAAATGCCATTTATTGAACCGGGAGGTGGTGATACATCAACTATAGGATTTTGCCCGTTTGGATGTTGGAACATATGTGAACCCCTTAGAAATAACATTTTCTTGTGCTTATGTTAACTTTAGTGCTTAAATTAAAAATGTTTCTAGTTATTTGTTTGGTCTTTTTAACTGTCTTCATTTTTCTTTCACCTCAATTTCCTCTAGGTTTCTTTCTCTTTTTCCTCCCCATGGGTGATTCTCTTTATGTTAAGGGTAGAAACCTGTTTGAGGTATGGATAGAAGGGAGAACAGCATAATTATGCCATTGTATAAAGCATTGTAGTAAGACCACACCTTGAATATGGAGTACCGTTTTTGGAACCACTATATAAAAAAAGACATTATGGAACAAGTAAAAGTGAAGAGAAGAGCCACCAAATTAATAAAGGGGATAGAAAATCTGACTTATGAGGAGACGCTAGCTAAGAAGGGATATGATGACTACAGTATATACAAATATATTCAGGGTCAATACAAGGAGCTTTCAAAAGAACTATTCATCTCATGGGTAATACAAATACAGTACACAGTGCCATTCTTTAAGGTTGTAAGAAAGGAGATTTCACCAGCAACAAAGGAAATGGTTCTCTACAGTAAGGGCAGTTAAAGTGTGAAATTCATTACCCATGGAGACTGTGATGGCAGATACAATAGATATCTTCATAAAAAGTTTGGCCATCTTTTTAGAAAGACAAGGTATACAGGGATCGGTTTAGGACATTTCATCACGTTGGCCGTTTCGCCATGACAAAAGGACCGCCGGCACATTGCCATGACTCGCCCTGCTGCCACCGGCCACTTTCACTGCTAATGTAAGTGCCTAAACCCCTTACCCTAAGCCCTTACCCCAAAACCCCTCCCCTAAGTCCTTACCCTAAACCCCATACTCTAAGCCCTTAGCCCCCTACACTAATCACTAAAACCCATAAATTAACCCCCTATTTGAAGCACTTAAAGCCCTTAAATTAACCCCCTAAACAATAATAAAACTTACCTTCGAAGCGGCCGGCGGCGGGGATTTTAGTGGCGGATCGATTACAGTGGAGCGTCCGTACGCTGGCCGTGATTTATTCAAGACGAAACGGCGCAACCAAATGTTCTATTCCATACAGGGATATCCCAAATATGTAAACATGTGGAGGATGTTGATCCAGAGAGAAATCTGATTGGCATTATTTGGAGTCAGGAAGGAATTTATTTTCCCCTTATGAGATATCATTAGATAATGTTTCACTGGGGTTTTTGTTTGCTTTCCTCTGGTTCAATATACTGTAAGTACAATTAAAGGATAAGTATCTGTCGTCTAAATTTAATATAGGTTGAACTTGATGGATATATATCTTTTTTCCAAGCTCATTTATAATGTAACTATGTCACTATATACCCTTACATTACCATCATATATCACATGGTAGAGAGGGGATTATCCTGACTGAGCCCACACAGTCAACCCATTAAGGCCAGTAACCCCTTTACAGAAACTAGTAGTTCCCACAGAGGAGGCTACATATGTATTCAGATTACCAGGGAATCATTATGCTAAAATACTTCTCCATGTATCCTGTTGATTATATTGCCCATTTGAAGTAGTCATTACTTACATTTTATATAGTCCAAGTCCCTTTTTGTTTCAGATTGACAGTACACTTTGATTTATTTTACTTTATAACATTGTATTTTAAATATGCCCTTTGAGTTTCACACTTTTTTTTACAGTTATTTAGAGCATACTTTTTGTCCTCATCCTCCCACCCTTCCCTCGATTCAATCTTGTGTTTTTATGCTATCGGAACATTGTTACATTTCTCACCACAGAAATAATCAAAACTAATAATCCACTCCTGCACAGTATCTTATCATGATTATTGGAACCTTATTCTCACTGGGCTGCCTGGGTATCACTTGTCTCTAACCTAATCTATTCAAACTGTTAATGTCAATGCACTTCATTTACTAGCCCTCATTACAAAACAATTATTTGTCTGTTCATGTACAGTAATTTATAATCTAACCAAAGATCATCACATTCAGAGCCCTTACTATTTACAAGAATTCCCTCTTACAGCCTTTTAAGTGAACCCTGTCCTCACCTATTCCCACATGTACATGTTTACTAAGCAGTGCTAAGCTGTAAGTTGCCTTAGGCCCATTCAGTTCAATGTCCAGGTTCCGCCATATTTATGACATTCTCTGAAATTTATAATTGCAATTTTTCACCATTTACGAATGTAAAATGATCTAAAACGCAGTTCTCTCTATAAGAACCCCATTTGTTCTTCTTACATACTCTCCATCCCTTCTCCTTCTAACATGGTATCTGCTATTCAATGCTAGGAGTTCAACATACTGTATACAGTACCTCCCGACTGCTGGGCCATGACATACAGCAACAATGTCTCATCCCTCTCTTTCCATTTACAATGTATGTTTCCTCTCTCTTTGTTTCTCATCAGATGGGAACATCCACATAGCCTATGACTCTTTGCTTTTCTATTAGATAATTATTGGCATTTTAGATTGTTTTTATATTGCTTGTTTTTTTCATTCCTCTATTATGTGGGAAATGTTGCTGTTCTTTAAATGAACAATGCTAATAATGGTTTGTTTCAAATGCTTCCTCCCAAGCGTCCTAAGGGGTCATTTTATATAAGCGGAAGGGCCATTGTTTTGGACAAAAAAAACATACATTTCAATGGGGATTTTTGCCCGAAACTGGTCCAAAATGCTACTTCAGCAAATACTGTATAGAATAATGGACTTAATGCTTTGGAGGAAAGGATCAGAACCCTATGGTCCATTTAGAGAATAAATGAAGATCAAATCCCGCATCTCACACTCCATTCTTCTCCTCACTTTTAAAGCTTAACACTCTTCTGCCCCTCCTTACATCTCATCCCTAATTTCTCGTTATGCACCACCCAGACTCTTGCGTTCTTCTCAAGGATGTCTTCTTTCTACCCCCTTGGTATCTAAAGCCCTCTCCCACCTTAAACCCTTTTCATTGACTGCCCCACACCTCTGGAATGCCCTTCCCCTCAGTACCCGACTAGCACCCTCTCTATCCACCTTTAAGACCCACCTTAAGACACACTTGCTTAAAGAAGCATACGAATAGCACTGTGGATATTCTGAACACATGATACATAAAGCTTGGCCCCCTGCAGACACACTTACCAGAACTCCCTCCTACTGTCTCTGTGCGTTCTCCCTACCTACCAATTAGA
Source organism: Ascaphus truei (assembly GCF_040206685.1). NCBI lineage: Eukaryota > Metazoa > Chordata > Amphibia > Anura > Ascaphidae > Ascaphus > Ascaphus truei. Next base: position 40,451,607 of record NC_134498.1, read on the forward strand.
TTGTAAGCTCCTCAGGGCAGGGACTCATCTTTCTTAATGTTACTTTTATGTCTAAAGCACTTATTCCCATGCTCTGTTATTTATTTGATTACCACATGTATTACTACTGTGAAGTGCTATGTACATTAATGGCGCTATATAAATAAAGACATACAATACAAGGCCAAGTCAATATAATGCTACTGTTCGTGGAGGTTAAAAGTACAATAGAAACAGTGTTGGCAGTGGTTCTCTTCACCCAAGCAATCTCGTATTTTTTTATTCTCTCTATATTTCAATGTGTGTGACTACAGTATTATCATTTACGTTTACAATAGATATAAATTTGTGCAAGGTTCCATTTATTACTGCTATCATTGTTCTGTTGCAGTATTGTCAAAAGGATGCTCACTGTCATATAGAGACATTTTAAACATATATTTACTGTACACACATACTATATATATATATATATATATATATATATATATATATATTCATATACGTACTGTATGTAGATGTATCTGTACCGTGTTAGCCGAGCTTAATAATCAAAAACGAATAGACGAAACGTTCTGTGGCTAACTACCAGTAAAGGCTTTAATTTGTGGAAGCTTTTGAGATACACTGATCTCTTCCTCCGATGGTGTTACAATGGATAAAGCAAGAGGTTTTTACTTAAAAACAGTGCAATCCTGGAATTTCGTTTTATATATATATATATATATATATATATATATATATATATATATATATATATATATATATATATATAAAGTGCTTTCCCTGAAGCACCCTTATTATCATACAGACAACCCCATAATCTCAAGAATATTATGGTGAGGAGTAAAGTATTCAGCAGTACAACTGAATGCGGGACAAAACCATGCCAGGACCCAAGATGCAAAACCTGCGCAATGCTCTACACAGCGGACACAATACAAATACCACACAAGAATCGGGAATACAAAATCAGAGGAGGGTTCACCTGTTCCTCCAGCAATGTCGTGTACCTCATCATGTGCATGAAATGCCCAGGGGGCTGCTACTACATAGGTGAGACAGGACAGGGGCTAAACAAGAGAATGAACCTGCATCGCCACAGCATCACACGCGGAACAAGAGACAGTCCTGTTGGCGAACATTTCTCTGACTGGCCATAAGATGAACGATCTGAGGGTTGCCATACTCAAAGGTAATCTTAAAACCCCGAAAGAGAGACGGTTGCATGAATACAAATTTATGCAACTGTTCGGGACACTTAGCAGTGGCCTAAACAGAGATCGAAATTTTATGAGTCATTACTGACACTAGCGAACTCTCTTCCCATGAGCTCTAAAGGCCATGTCTGTACATACTGTGCTATATGTATGCACACACAGCTGTCTCTCACACATACTAATACTCCTTATTTTTCCATCCATATACACCAATAGGGACCACATAGTATCCACACACACTTTTAGTTGTGCTACAAACTCTCACATTTCCACACCCACCCACACCATTTATATCCCTCTCACTCCACACAAACCTTGTGTAGAGCACTGTTTATACTGTGGGCTCTCCATTAATTTTTATTCACACTGATACACATACACACTCTTTCTTCACTTGCTTTCAGTTACCCTTTGACACCTATAGCCATAAAACACATCCACACCGGGGGAAGGACAAGCACAGATAACATTCCAAGAGACACTGTTTTTAAGTTATCCTTGCTTCATTCATTGTAACATCGCCGGAAGAAGAGATCAGTGTATCTCGAAAGCTCGCACAAATAAATGCATTTCGTTAGCCACAGAACGGTATCATCTATTTATTTTTTGATTATTGAAGCTCGGCTAACACGGTACTGATACCTCTACATGTATATATATATATATATATATATATATATATATATATATATATATATATATATGTAGACAAAAATGTTACCAGACGTGGATCTGGAGAACAAAGACAGCACACAGCCAGGTAAATGAAAAAACTGTATTCATCTCAGCAATACATAGCACTGCATGTCATTTCCCAGAATCCCTTGCTGCAGTGGAAGTGCTGTGTGCTGGGTGATAATGGGGAAAGGTGGGGTTGCAGACCTGCCTAAGACATGCAGATGAGCATACAGTTGTATTTACATTTGCATATATATATATAGTGCAAACCTCTAGTAGTAAATGTATATATGGACAAGTTTAATAAAAAACGGGGGAACTAACGTCCCTATATCAATGATATGACAATTGTAACATAGGAAGCAATAAACATATAATAAAATACAATGTATAAAAATGAATATAAAGAATATCATAAAATGTCCGATCAATTGCTGAAAAACACCTAAAGGAGGAGGATAAGTGATGTAAAAGTGAAAAATGTCTAAAAATAGATGGCTGGAAAAGATGCAATAGGCTGATGGAAGCAAATAGATATTATGTAGCACAATGCTAGTTCAATCCTGACTGAGGATATTTATTGAAAAGTGTCAGTGTGTAACCAGTCCTGTGGTATTATTAGAAAACACTTGCAGGGAGAAATGGGTATACTGTAGGAACAATCTCACCTATCTCGCTGCAGAGCTAGATGATCCTGGAAGGTGTACACATTAACCCGTCAGCTAAGCACCTCAGATATACAGCAAGGATGCCAAAATGAACTGATCCAGGAAAAGCAGTGTATTCTTTATCTTCGTTCACCAACCGGAAGGTACAGGAGCCCAATGTTATTAGTAAGGGCTAATAGCCCATAAGCATATAGCCAGACCTCACGGATATTCTCCCCGCAATATAGCTCTCAATTTTGCCACCTGTAGAAGTGAAGCTGCATGTTTCTTTCAGCTTCCAAACAGCCCCAGCCAAGGGAATCCTCCCACAGCTGATCAGCAATTACGTGATGACGTATGCCCTACGCGTTTCGTCTGCTGATGCGCTGACTTCATCAGGGAATTTGTTCATCAGTGTTTGGTCTTTTCATGTGTTTAGAGATGTGATTTTGCATAAGGTATTGTGTCGGGCATTAGAGTGTAGTAGTATTTCACTAGGGCATATGTGACATCATAATGAGGGATGAACGATTTGCAAATGCTTCGAGCTGAATGGTATCTCCCGCTTGACCGTTTTTTTTTTTCATCTCTGATCTTGGCTGGGCGGGGAAACGCGCACTGAACTAACGAGTAGCGGTGGTAAAATAAAGAACACCTATATGGGTGGGTTTCATGGTATAAAGGTAACGCCTATAGGGGTGGGTGTCATGGTATTATGGGATGACCAGGCAGTGCCCTAACTTTATTATTTTAATAATTTAGTAAGGTGACAGCTATCGGAAAAGGTAACTATTACATTCAAGTAGAAATCTATTACGTTTTTAGGACTGATTACATTACAGTCATTTTAAGTTCAGGCATTTCATGTCAAGGCGCTGAAATACAGAACAATTATGTGTCCCGACAGATCTTTAAGGGATAACAGGAGAAGTCAAGGGACAATCCTGTATATACAGTATGGGATGTCTGGTAACCCTATACAGTGCAATACTGCCCCAAATGGCACTATCACAGTTTGAGGAATAACCCCTTTTGTCTCCCCCCCCTCCCCTACAGTTCAGAAGCACATTAACCAACATGAAGTACATCTCACAATACATTTGATTCATATTTGTGTATGTCTTATGCAACTAGTAGTACTGTAGGTAGCAAAAGTCTTCGTGTGTACAATTCATCATTGTTAATGATATTTGGAACTCCTTCAGGGATTTACTTACTGTAATCTGTGTGCCGGGAGAAAGAAGACAGTCTGCTTATGGGAAAGTTAGATTTCTCTGCAATGTAATGAATTGCTAATGAATTTACAAGAGACATACTTGCATGTGTTTGCTCGGGGGTGTTGGATTGAAAGTGACTTCTCAACATTTAAAAGCGTAATAAACATATGTCCTTTTGATATTTCATATAATTCTGTTTCTTATCTGTCCACAAGAGTCACTTTGGTTTCTTAACCTAACATGTTTGCCTCCGTTCAATAAACTGCAGAGAATGACTGCTTTCCTCTCTTACTGGCCCTGAGCAAGACTTATATTACTATCTCTGTGTCCTTGCACAGACTCAGAACAACTTTTGTTTGCATTTTATCTCATTTTAGAGACTCATACTGTGACTTTTCCGCACAAATCAGATTAAATTGGAGTTTTGGTAGATTTAGCGACAACGTTAGGAAGGTAAATTGTTTCTTCTGCAGAAAGAAATCATAGAAGATTATTTAATGTAATGAAATTAATATAACCATATTTTTTCTTATGTAGTAGTGCTGTGTACATAGTGTAGTTAATAAAAGAATGCTTGTATAATTAATCCATTTTATGAAGAGCTGATAGTATGAGGTGACTTACCCAAAAGGCTTAAGAACTGGAATTGAATTATTTTTTATCACCACTCTGTCTCTCTTCTGTAACTTTAGAGCACTATTTCTTTAGTACCATTGGAGTACTAGCATTTGGTGAGTACCCTTCTTTTTTTTATTACTACATGAGATCATAATATCAATTTGATATTTGTTCCCTGAAAAAAATATTACGTCCTTGGTAATGTTAATTTAAGATTGTCTTCAAACGTGCAGGCAGTCATGCTGGATTGGAAATTCTTCATAGCGCAAATTAGTCACAGGCAAATATATTTATTCATATACTGTACACATAATTGTAAATGCTTATTGTCAAGATAAGGCCATGAAAATAATCAGTATTTTTATAAACTGGCAAACAAACAGTTAATTCGAGTTACCAGTTACTGCTTAAAAATTCATTATTGTTTTAATTGAGGTCAGTGACCTGTCTAGTTTTCTGTGTTTGTCTAGAAGTGAGGTTATCTGGGGCCAAAGCCTGTTTTGGAATGTGGTGTCACAGCTCTTTCTGACAGTAGAAATAAGCAAACGTAATTTAACTAAAAATTAATTTCTCTGTGTACTGGAACACAGGGTGTGGCCGGGAAGATATTCATGATTGTGTAAATTTACTAAACACAAACTATCATGGATCTGGCAATGATTAGTAAGAATAACAAATATATCTTTGTAACATTTGTAATAAGAGAGTTTAAATTATGTTAATCAATCAAAATAGATCTGTAAATATTCATTTTGATCAGTCGAAAACATTGATACGGGTTACATAGTTACATCGTAGATGAGGTTTGAAAAAAGACATATTGGTATGTCCATCAAGTTCAATATATGCTAAATTTAGATGACAGATACTTATCCTATATTTGTATTGACAGTATTTTCATCCAGAGGAAGGCAAACAAAAAACCCCCAGTAAAGAGTTATACAATGATTTCACATATGTTGAAAGAAAGGGAAATGAATCCCATCTATCCGATGCTACTAAAGTCATATGTATTTGGCTATTTAGCTAAAGCCTTCAATCCATATATAACCACAAAGTAGGAGAATCGCACTACAAATGTAAAATGATCCAAATCATGAGGGAGGGTGGCGTATATCGACTAAACCCTGGGTGGGGGGCTAGTGTACAGGATGGTGGATAGAGACAGGGGGTGAAGCATCTACAGACACGTCCCCCATGTACTCAACAAAGCCCACAAACTGCTGCCCTTACCCGACCCGGTGTCTTTGCTGCCCGTCCAGCCAGTCCAAGCTCACGATAGTTGAAAAGGTGCCGTCTCCTGTGTGAATGAGAAGCTGTTGATCCGGCTATGTCCCAGCATGCCGAGCGCTCCGGCGCGTCCACAGATTCAAAGGAGTGGCGCCAGCACCCGTGCTGGGAAGGGAATGTACAGTATCCCCTGATTGTAGTGGGAAACCAGCGTGCTCCAGCCGATGTAGATAGAAGTAAAAATGGGATGATAGACGGTCACTGCAAAATGGAAATCAGTCAAACTTGAAGTAATAAAATCTGCTTTATTACGGCAAAATGCTGCACATGACAGAGAAAGAAACTCTGACGCGTTTCATCCCGACATGGGACTTTATCAAAGATCTCTTTGATAAAGTCCCATGTCGGGATGAAACGCGTCAGAGTTTCTTTGATACAGTCCCATGTCGGGATGAAACGCGTCAGAGTTTTTATCTCTGTGATGTGCAGCATTTTGTCTTAATAAAGCTGATTTTATTACTTCAAGTTTGACCAAGTTCCATATTGCAGTAACCGCCTATAATACCATTTTTACAATGATTTCTCATAAGGGGAAAATTTAATTCCTTCCTGACTCCAAGAATTGGCAATCTGATTCCTCCCTGGATCAACATCCTTCCCTTGTTTAATTACCGGGTATATCCCTGTATACAGTACCTATCCTTTCTATAAAGATATCCAACCTTTTTTGAAGATACTGTATGTATTGTATCTGCCATCACAAACTCCATGGTTAATGAATTTCACATGTGAACTGCCCTTACTTTAAAGAACTCTTTGCTTTGTTACTTGTGAAATCTCCTTTCCTCCAACCTTAAGGAATGACCCTGTGTCGTTTTTACTGCCCTTGGGATGAATAGATCTTCTTAAAGCTACTTGTATAGTCCCCGAATATATTTGTATATAGTTATCATATCCCCTCTTAGATGCCTCTTTTCAAATGTAAACAAATTAATTAGCTAGCCCCTCCTCATAAATCAGATTTTCCACCCCCTTTAATAATTTGGTTGCTCTTCTCTTTTCTAGTTTCATAAAGTCTTTTTCATGCAGTGGTACCCAAAACTGTACTCCATATTCAAGGTGTGGCCTTACTAATGCTTTATAGAAGGGCATAATTGTGCTTACTTCCCTTCCAACTATTCCCCATTTAAAGGAGCAATCCAAGCAATATCCTACATGTGTTTTTTTTTAAATAAATTAGTTTTGTAGTATTAGATAATATTTACTACCTTTTTAAAAAAAAATAATAATCTCAATGCCATTTTTAATTAGTTTTAATATATTAATTACCCTTTGATTTCTATAGGTTTTAAACACTTTCCCAGCAGTGCAAGATATTTGTAACATTTTCCTGTTTGTGATAATTTGTTGCCAATATTCCCAGCAGTTTGAGCTGCAAACTATAGCAATAGACAATGTTACCTTAGTAATACAAGGATACATTGTAGCTGCTGAGTTACACTTACTGAAGGATTAATTTGAAACTAAGACAGTCAGTTAGAGAACACTGGGAAGCAGTATTTTGCTGATCAATCAAGGGAGAACGAATTGATCGGCAGCTCAGGTAATTAGTTTTCAATAAAGGTAATCAAAGGCTGCATATATTGAAACAAATGTATTTTTTTAACTGTTTGGATTGCCCCTTTAATAGACATGGGTGGATATACCCAAATCTGTTTCCTGAATTTATTCGCATTTTCCCATCAAAATCTATTTCACGGTGTTAAATCCGCAAACAGATCTTTTAATCCACATTGATTCATCAAAAAACGCAACTGGGTACAACTCGTTGATGGATTGCTGCAGAGTATGATTCTGCAGAGTAACGCAGACGTGCTCTAGTGGCAACAACAATGGTTGTAGCACCAACAATGGTTGTTGGCACAGCAGTAGCTGTTCCACCAGAAGGAGCCCCAAGACCCATTGGACTTCTAACGAGATCCATAAGAGGTCATCCAAGAAAAAATAAATAAATGCCTGGTGCTATATTTTGCGTTGCTATTATTTGGGATTACATACATTATGAATATTATCATCGAGTAATATGAAAGATTTTCAAGTAACAGTTGTAAAGAATATAAATATTGTTTAACAAATATGTAGGTAACTATTGTGTACATAAGCAACACAAGCCCTGACAAATTATCCAAGTTTATTACTGATCAGTTTTGGCGTTGTGTCTACACAGAGCATTCAGCCTGTGACCAACAGGTCAGGTTTTAAGATATTCCTGCTTCAGCACAGGTGGTTCGATCATAGAATGAGCCACTGATTGAGCCACTTGTGCTGACGCAGGGATGTTCTTAAAATCTTACCTGTTGGTGGTCCTTGAGGACTGGAGTTAGTAACTTCTGCTCTAGATTGTAAACTTCTTGGAGAAGGCCCCTTATTATTCTCTTTTGTTTCATTGTGTTTTAAGTTGTATGTATTTAATGTTTTGTTCCTGGCCTTACTCACACATTGTACTGCGCTACGGAATCTGTTGGTGCCATACAAATAAAAGATAATAATAGCCCCCTTAGGTTGTGGGATTTCACCTAATCCAATATTACAGAATGTGCATGTGGAAAACCGCTGACAATTTATAAAACTCTTAGACATGATTGTTTCAAAGCTACAAACCACATTCTGTTTACAAATTTGCCAAATAACCAACATCATTTCAGTTCAGCTCATCAACAATGGACTATTTTACTAAAGATTATATTATATTAGCCTGAACTAGTTTAATCATAATTAGGTTCAGTAGATCATTTTTAATTTGTAATCAATTCATTGTTGGGAGTTTTCTGCAAGGTGGATATTGATTAACCACAAATTATTGTCTATTAATTATAACTAATAATAGGCCAGAAAGAACATTTTAGACACATACATATTTCAAAAAATGTAATTGTTGGAATGATTTATGAGAATGTGAACCAAGTCATTGATTTTAAATTGGTAATAAATCCCAAACTAAAGCCATTGTGACAGCAATTTTGATACTGGAATGTTACACCAAATCCTCAATAAACACATACATAATTGATATTGTACAAACTAAACTATTTTACATATTTCTAAAATATACAGAAGTCAAATATATGTATTTTATTTTTTATTTTTTAAAGGTTACTGTCTGGCTACTCATCGACAAGCAATAACAATTTCCTAATGAGTGATCCGTAAACAATATTCATAATGCAGTTGTGGCATTCTCCATGCAACAGTTACTTCAGTGGATAGAAATAAAAATATCAAACTTTATGGATACTGTACCATTTATAAAAGAAGAGAGACTTGGCTACAAAAAAAATGTATGACAACTGGGAAGGCGTTTTTATTGCTCTACTGAAAAATGTCACTTTAATTAAGTAATAATCCCCAAAGCACAGGGCATTACTGGCCAATAATGCCCTGGCTGGAATAGTTGAAGACCCTCAACACTCACAAAACATACACACACACACACACACACACACACACACACCAGCCCCCCCCCTCTACAACCACCGCAGCCCCCTGTAAACTCCCCCAAAAAACTGCAGACACACACCAAAACACACTCTGCAGTTCTCCTCCACCCTCTACACCCACTGACACATACACACACTGCTGCCCCCTCTACATCCACAAAACACACTGCAGACACACACACACCAACAAAACAAACTGCGGCCCCCTCTACCTCCACAAAACACACACCAGCAGCCCCCCTCTACACCCACTGCAGCCCCAAACACTGCAGACACACACACACATAACACTCTGCACCCCTCCTCCACCAACAAAACATACACTGAAGACACACACTGCAGCCCTCCTCTGCACCCACAAAAAATACACTGCAGACACACACAAACCAACAGACTCTGCAAGCTCTACATCCACAAAACACACACCAGCAGCCCCATCTCTACACCCACTGCAGCCACCCTGTAAACCCACACACTGCAGACACACAAACCAACAAAACACTCTGCAACCCTCCTCCACCCACAAAACATACACACTGCAGCCCCCTCTACACCCACACAACAGATACACACCAACAAAACAGACTCTGCTGCCAACACTACACCCACTAAACACACAGCAACAGAAGACACACACACCAATAAAATAAAACTTTCCTTTGAGTGGTTTTCTTCTTCCTTCCTCCTTCCTCCTTCCTCCTTCTTCCTTCTTCCTTCTTCCTTCTTCCTTCTTCCTTCCTCTCCTTCTTCCTTCTTCCTTCTTCCTTCTTCCTTCTTCCTTCTTCCTTCTTCCTTCTTCCTTCTTCCTTCTTCCTTCTTCGATGAAGTGGCTCAGCAAGTAAGGGCACTGCCTCTGAAAGCATGACACCAAGGTTGAAGCAGGTAGCAATGGTTCAATTCCCAGTGCCAGCGTCTTGTGACCTTGAACAAGTCACCTCCTCTCCCTGTGCCTCATGCACCAAAAATTTAGATTGTAAGCTCATCTGGGCAGTTACTCATGCCTGCACTAATTCTATGTACAGCACTGCACTAAAACTATTATTATTTTAAACCCCCCCCAGCCTCCTTGTGTTGGTTACTAATCTATGGAGTTAATAGTAGGGGATTATAGGCTCCACTCTGTGATGACACAAGGAACTACGTGATAGGGGTATAAGAGTCAGAGGAAATGTTCTGGAAGATTAGGTTCCAGAAGCCGCACCGTATGGTGTCACGGATTCCTATTGGCCAGCGGGACATTTAAATGCAGCAATTAAGGATCACATTGTCTCTGCTTGCAGGCATACCGACACCATTACGTAGGTAAGTATCTCTGGGAGCAGAACAGAAATTAACGGGGTCAGCTCCAGAGACCCCTTGCTTCAAACCTGTAATATAAAATAAATATACAGTTAGGTCCGGAAATAATTGGACACTAACACAATTTTCATAATTTTGGCTCTGTACGCCACCACAATGGATTTGAAATGAAATTACCGAGATTCAATAGAAGTGCAGACTTTAAGCTTTAATTCAAGGGGTTGAACAAAAATATAGTATGAAACGGTTAGGAATTGCAACCATTTTCATACACAGTCCCCTTATTTCAGGGGCTCAAATGTAATTGGACAAATTAACACAATCATAAATAAAATGTTCATTTTTAATACTTTGTCGAGAATCCTTTGCAGGCAATGATTGCTTGAAGTCTGGAACGCATGGACATCACCAAACGCTGGGTTTCCTCCTTTGTGATGCTTTGCCAGGCCTTTACTGCAGCTGTCTTCAGTTGTTGTTAGTTTGTGGGTTTTCTGCCTTAAGTTTTGTCTTCAGCAAGTGAAATGCATACTCGATCGGGTTGAGATCAGATGATTGACTCGGCCATTGCAGAATATTCCACTTCTTTGCCTTAAAAACTCCTGGGTTGCTTTCGCAGTATGTTTTGGGTCATTGTGCATCTGTAAAGTGAAGCGCCGTCCAATCAACTTCGCTGAATTTGGCTGAATCTGAGCAGACAATATATCTCTATACGCGTCAGAATTTATCCGGCTGCTTCTGTCTTCTGTCACATCATCAATAAACACTAGTGACCCAGTGCCATTGTAAGCCATGCATGCCCATGCCATCACACTGCCTCCACCGTGTTTTACAGATGATGTGGTATGCTTTGGATCATGAGCCGTTCCAAGCCTTCTCCATACTTTTTCTTCCCATCATTCTGGTACAGGTTGAACTTAGTTTCATCTGTCCAAAGAATGCTGTTCCAGAACTGGGCTGGCTTTTTTAGATATTGTTTGGCAAAGTCTAATCTGGCCTTTCTATTCTTGAGGCTTATGAATGGTTTGCACCTTGTGGTGAACCCTCTGTATTTGCTCCTGTGAAGTCTTCTCTTTATGGTAGACTTGGATAATGATAAGCCTACCTCCTGGAGAGTGTTCTTCACTTGGCTGGATGTTGTGAAGGGGTTTTTCGTTACCATGGAAAGGATCCTACGACCATCCACCACTGTCGTCGTCCATGGACGTCCAGGCCTTTTTGTGTTGCAGAGCTCACCAGTGCGTTCTTTTTTTCTCGGAATGTACTAAACTGTTGATTTGGCCACTCCTAATGTTTCTGCTATCTCTCTGATGGATTTTCTTTTTTTTTTGGAGCCTAAGGATGCTCTGTTTCACTTGCATTGAGAGCTCCTTTGACCGCATGTTATGGGTTCACAGCAACAGCTTCCAAATGCGAATGCCACACCTGGAATCAACTCCAGAGCTTTTACCTGCTTAATTGATGATGAAATAATGAAGGAATAGCCCACACCTGTCCATGAAACAGCTTTGGAGTCAATTGTTCAATTACTTTTGGTCCCTTGAAAAACAGGGGGCTACATATTAAAGAGATGTAATTCCTAAACCCTTTTTCCAATTTGGATGTGAATACCCTCAAATTAAAGCTGATAGACTGCACTTTAAGCCCATATTCATTATTTAACTGTAACTTGAATATATTTTGGTACACAGCCGAAATAACAAAACTTGTATCAGTGTCCAATTATTTCCGGACCTAACTGTATATTTTTACGTCATCCCGTATTGCTGCTTTGGCTGAATCTTATGTTATTTTTTGGACTGGATGTGACTTAATAAAGAGTTGCTTGTGGTGAATACATTGCTAGTGATATTGATGATACTGGACATTGCTAGTGATATTGATGATACTGGACATTGCTAGTGATATTGACGTAAGAGACAGCAGTGTGACTTTTTCTGGTGTGCAAAAGAGAAGTGGCAATTTTTGGGACATCTGCACACTGTCACGGAGTGCTCACCACAAACAAGACGGGACCGCAGGGCCAAGGTGGGGATTAGATAAACACCAACCCCCAGCCAGGTGGGCACATATGGAGGGTACAGTGGCGACACAGTTTATTCTTATGCGGCTAGAGCCGCAAGCCGCAAGGTTTCCCGGTTTCCTAATTTTTTTACCTCGGCGTGCCGCGTGTCATCGATGCGCGGTCACGCTTCATCGGGAGCGTGCGTGCATGGCGCACGTGCCCAGGGCTCCCTGAGGGAGCCCTGGGTTCCTCTAATGTGGGGGATGGTGGTGGGGGGCTCCTGGGAACCCGGTGGACCCAGAGAGGGGACGGGTATGCCTCGATCTGAGGACCGATCCTCCGAGGCTCCGGCGCACGTGCGGGACAACTCGGCGCACGCCTGGTATCTGTCGCGGCCAAGACCAGGCAAATTTTAGAATTAACTCAGCCGCGACAGTAGATTGGTCAAGGTAGCCGGGTCAGGGTTAGAGAGGTACGGATAGTCGAGATACTTGCCAGGGTCTGGATTGGAGAGGTACGGATCATTGCAGATACTATTAGCCGAGGTCAGGGTTGGAGAGGTGAGAGTAGTCGTGGTACGTATGCCGAGGTCAGAGTTGGAGAGACGCGGATTGACAATGGTAGCCGGGGAGCGCAAGGAGTGCACAGGAGCGCAAGTCAAGGCAGCAGGAACAAGGAGAGCGGTGAAACACTTTGCAATGACAAAGGGTTATGCTGAGCCGATGAGCCAGTGGTCCGCTGAGCATATAACAGGGAGGAGAGCCAATGAGTGAGGAGCAGAGGCGTGCCATCAGCGCGAGCTGTGATTGGTTGCAGTCACGCAGGAAACAGGTGAGAGTCGTATAGCAGCTGCGGATTGATGACGCGGAGCAGGCACTTGTTGAGCGCGTGTTACGTGACAACACCCCTGCGCAGGCGCAACCTAGAGGCGGGACCAGGAGATGCTGTATTTATGTCTGCGCGTGACGCGCGCCCATAGCCCGGTGGCTGGAGGAGGATGGGTCCGCTAGTGCACTGCAGGGAGAGGGAGCAGCGGAGCATCCGATCACAGAGCGACGCATTCGGGAGGCACGCCGAGGGTGGTGAGTCTCACAGATCATCACACACAATTCTTTTACATGGACTTTTTACCACCTTGCAAATGTCATAATGAATTTGCATACATATTTACAAAATGAGATTGGACAACTCTGCACATCTCTTACTCTTGGGAAACAAATCCTTTCTACTTAGGTTATTGACAAGGTGATTAATGAGAACTTGGAATACCAATTTCACAGTTTATTGATGCCATATCTGACATCTGCCCAACACACAGCAGTAAAATAAACATAATTAATTGTATTTTGAATTATCTATTAAAAGCTAAGCTGATGTCTCATGAATAATCATTCAGAAAAACAAACACAAATAAATAGAAAATGAAACCCTTGTTATCTTATTGTCTTCTTCACCCACAAAAGGAATATACTTTTGATTCTCCTATGTATTTAATTTCCCCCACACTATCGTACTTAAGAAACAGATATATAATAATAAATATTATTATTAACCCAGGACATACTTGAAAACGAGAAGTAACTCTCAATGTATTACTTCCTGGTAAAACATTTTATATATAAACAAATAAAATTGCATTAATATTGGTATTTATATCAGCATGGGTTTCATAGTATTCTAAACAGTCTGGGTAGAGCCGACTTAACTATCTGCATTAAGAAAATGTGTAACAGAGAAATACATGTTTCATATAGTGTTTCCTGCTGATCAAAGAACATTAGTCACATTCAGGTTTCATATGGTTAAATATATAGCAGCTGATGTGGTGAGGACCTACTGAAGTGTCCTCTTTATCATACCTTTAAAAGGATTACCTCTTAATTTTCCTTTAAATGGATGACCTCTTTAATGTACCTTTAAAAAGATGACCTCTTTAATATACCTTTTAAAGAATGGCCCCTTTAATATACCTTTAAAAAGATGACCTCTTTAATATACTGTACCTTGAAGAAAAATAAGTTCCATTTGTATACCACACAACATGATAATATCAGACTGCTTAATATAAAACACAAAGTAGGTATTGTAATTCTGTCACAGAAATATCCAACAAATAATTATCGAAGATCTATTTTATTTTGTATGTTGTGTACAGACAAGTGCACATTTTACTAGCTTTAAATTGCCATCCCCCAAGGAATATAATATGCATAACTAAGCCAGTGATTACAGTTATTACACTGCACAAACTTCCCTACAGCTGCAAACATTTACAGTCTCTTAAGAGCAAATCAGATTCACGTTTTATAGTGTTTTTGATAAATAAAAATGACTTCTTCATCTTTACATAATAATCTCATATAACTTCATAGGATCACCACTCATGAACACTGATGGTTGGATTGTATTAAGTGTTGGTGCCTGGAGCCAAACACTATCATTATTTGAGTAAAATATGAGTACCTATTTTATCCAAGCTAAGGACAAAATAATAAAGCCCAAGTTCCACGACTCATTCACACCATATCACCAGACATTAGGAACTGCTTCCTTGCCCCACATTTAATCGTATAATTGATTTTATTTCCCAAATGACAGGCCACAGATTTTAATGTTGCCTTCATTAAATTGACAGTAAACACATTTTGGAATGTAAATTATATTTCATAAGTGTGTCATTTTGTAGCTATACGCAGTCTTGAAGATTTCACTGTAAGAGACCACAACCCCTGACTAGGGCCTTTAATTTTTGTTTAGCAAAATCAATGTCCTGGATATGTGTGGTCAGTTCTTCAACTATATCTTGGTTGCAAAGCAAACACTGTAATGACTGTTGATGCTGGTGAGTATCTATCATACTTAAACATTGGTGAAATGATCTGTTTTCTTTGACATGTTGCTGGCGGGTGCATGGACAATCATGATATTCACACACTGGCTCTGAGATGATTATATTGCTGTGACTGTGAAGTGCAGAACCCACGTCCCCGGTAAACTATAATATGAAGGAAAACTTGAAAATAGAAGCTTTATTGTTGATACAAACAAAACCAGTGATGAGTAGTTTAGTTTGATGTTAAAGAGATGTAGCTCAACGCTCGAGCATTGTGATCAACATTTAGTGGTTGGTCACTCAAAATACTAACACACATTTCACTATGGTTATCTGCCATTTGAATTGTGTGGTTTTTTTAAACACAGCTATTTGGAAAGGTACGTAACACAAACCCAGAGCTCCCATGTAATAGTAAGGGAATGGACATCGTTTGCATTCTCTCCTTCTCCAGCATTCTTACTTTCTCCTCGCGTGATAACTGACTTCCTTTCTTTGTCTGCTTTCTGTGTAAACTTTATAGCTCTCTGACTTTCCTTATCTGCCACCAGGCTATGTGCATTATAATGTCACCAGTATGATGTCACGTGCCAGATACAACACCCAGTGACTGACTTGCTTGTCAGAGAAATTGAAATAACCCACAGAATTAATAAAAGGATGTATCTAATTTCCAAACAAACAAAAACCTGCTCCTTGATCTCAGGAACCATCATGTAAAATGTGGTTACGATATCTTAAGAGGTGTCCAAATGCATAGCCAATAGACAGACCAACAACTTTCCAAAATATTTAGATGATAAACACAGATCAAAAGCAATTCAACATACAGATAATATTCCTGATTCCTCATAGTTTTCTAGTCCTTTATGTTTTAAAGGAACCTGCACATATTGATTTGTAACTTCTCTACTTTATAGAGTTCTTATGTTTTTATTTTCTCTTGGATGGCAGCCAATGTTCCAAGTAGAACTGATTGAAGTATCAGTACCATGGGCTTCTGTTTCAATAAGGATAGAATTGTGCAAATCTTAGGATAAGAACAATTTGCAACTGGCCTCAGCTCGATTTATCTTTTAACTCGACTTTAAAAAAAAACCCCACTTGATTTCAGTGATATTTAATAGAGCAATGAAAAGATCTATTCTCACGTTCTCGCATCTCCAGCGTGCTTTGACGTCAGAAATACAATTCTGTATCTTATTGACATACAATATAATGCTACGCTTTTCTTTTCTTTTTTTATATATCAATTTGAAACGTTTTAAACAATATAATTTTTGTGTTCTTGCTGGCAACATTCCTTGGAGAAATCAGACTAAAGCACTGGCAGATCAGGCAGTTAAAGAATACCCCAAAGTGTTGTCTATTATGCAAACGTTTCAGTTCGCCATGTGTGTATTTGAAACCTACAGCATAATATCTTTCTTTCTTTCTTTTTTTTTTTACAGTACATTGTACACCTCAATTTCCACAAGCGGCGTCTATTTAAAAAGAAAAGTTAAACAAAAATGAACTTTTGTATGGTTTAGTTAATAAACACGGTCTACTTGTCACAGTATTATTTCATTCTATCATCATTCTTTTGTTTAATTAGAGAGAACATGTGTGCACAGAAATAAATATGGAATCTGATGGCAGATTTATCCTGGTTCCATTCCTTATTTAACTCCATCACCGACAGAATGGGCCTGCAATGCATTGCTGTGGTTAACTAATGATCCGTATTCCCGAGATCCAATGTTTAGTTTACGCAAACATAGTTATTGTTGATGGGGTATTAAAACACTGAAATATTTCAAAGTCTTATCCATATCCCCTTTGTCTTTTTTATAGACATTTTAGCCATTTTTCCTTGGAATTCTTTTCCCTTTTTTTTTTGATGACAACACAATAAGTGCACACAGAACTCTTAAAGGGCTCTACTATTAACCTAAAAAGTGACATCACAAACTTCCAACTTGCTACAGTAGCTAATCAGATATGATAACACCCTGATTCCTAAATGCTTGATACAACTGTATATACTCTCCTGTTTGGACTTTTGAGTAGCAGAACTTTGTCTCCCAGTGTTGTTACTGACTATTTAGAAATGTTATTTTTTGATACATTTCCCTAACATGGACTGTGATGTTCCCCCATTTGGGGACTACTTTTGCAGATAAGGGGTTACTGGCCATAATGGGTTAACTTTGAGGGCTCACTCAGGTTAGTCTCTTCCCCATCATGTGATGTAGGATGACTATGCAGAACGGATCGCCACTCCCTTGTATGTCTTGTGACCCCTGATGTCAATATAAGGAGTACAGAGGGTATATATAGCTCGACCCAATGTTTTAGAAACAGGTTCTTGAGAGTTCTCAAATAGAAAAAATAAATAAGTGCGCACTAAAATATATACTTAATACAAAGTGTTAATTGTGATGTCAATTTAAATAAAAAAAACACACCCCACCATGTGGAAAAGGTAAGTAAATATATACCAATGTAGATGAGCGTCTGCTGCTGTGTAAAGGGTAGCCCAAGACCCTAGAATCTAGTAACAAAAAAACAAACAAAGCGCACAACACTCATCGTGAAAAATGTAATAAACTATGTTTATATATAAGGTGTTTCAAGGTTATGCGTACATCAAGGTAGATTAATCAAGCATAGAGCCACAGAGTGGCAGTTACCAGCATCTGCAACCAGGAACCACCAGAGCTTCACTCTCCTTTCCACCGACAGGTAGGTGAAATGCCAGATAATTGATGACTCTGCCACAGTCTCAATGTCCTGTAAATAGCGTCAATACGCTTAGTGGATCCTGGGGAGTGGTTGTCCTTTGCTCGCAAGTAGTACACAGGTTCCTCTGCAGACCTCACTGTGTTTCCCGATCAGTCAGGCAGCGTGACGGCGTGGTCCCGCGGGCCCTTCTGTGACGTCAGAGCGCCCGCTCTGCTTTGAGTAACAGCGTCTGCCAGTAATAATTCAGACCTCACTTGGCAACCACAGAGGCAGGCAACAGTGCGGCACATGCGCAGAAGAGGAAATCAACTCGGTGTTCAGCAAACCGTTTGACAACAATAAAATACACCTTGGAATATGAATAATAAAAGTATATAGGTTGAATGGTATCTCTCCTTGAACATTTACAGGACATTGAGACTGTGGCAGAGTCATCAATTATCTGGCATTTCACCTACCTGTAGGTGGAAAGGAGAGTGAAGCTCTGGTGGTTCCTGGTTGCAGACGCTGGTAACTGCCACTCTGTGGCTCTATGCTTGATTAATGTACCTTGATGTACGCATAACCTTGAAGCACCTTATATATGAACATAGTTTATTACATTTTTCACGAAGAGTGTTGTGCGCTTTGTTTGTTTTATTGTTTCTTGAGAGTTCTGACTGGGGGTTCTTACCGTGAATCCTGTAAAAAGGTTTGAGGTGTAACTAAGTGTATTAAGAAGTATCCTGTCACCGTTTGTTGTTTTCAGTTAGGAAACGTGCCCTTTAATTTAGCGCCAGTAGTATGGATCCAAGATTGTGCTCACTACTGAAAAGAAGGAAGCATGCTTTTAGTAAGGAGTTCACGGCACAGTAACTCCCGAGTATGTTTGGCCAAACCAGAAGGTCCCTATTGCAATCCTGATCACATAGGTATAGAAGATGTACTGTATGCAGTATATATTATCGGGTAACTAATTCAGCAACCCAAAGTGTATTCCTGATGAGGCCCATTTGAAATGGGGCATTACTGACTTTATGCAAGAAACTGCCACTTTATCCCTTAGTATAGGTAACAAGTACAAGTACCTCACCAGTGTAGGTGTGAGAGCTACCACTGGGATAAAGTCTAAAGAATTATGTTTTGCCACGAGTTTCCATCAACAAAAATGTATGTCAATACCTGTGGAGCCTTATAGACAGATGAAATAAAGTACATTTTATGTTTTACTAAAGTTCCTGGCGCCCATCTTTCCTCTATCTGTGTATTCACGCCCAGGTGGCACCTACCCAGCACTCTGAAAAGGTATGAGAGACTGAGCACTTCCCCCATATACTGTATAGTCAATCTGATGCGACTTCTTAGGAGCCAGGTAGGGAGGGTTATAGTAGCAGTAATAGTGTGGAATTACAATTCATGTTAGTTAAGCGGGTATTTGATTTGGGGTGGTTCTCCATTGCTTGTTAGGAGAAGGATAAAATATTCATGATATGTTGGCTGGTACATTGCTGTATGAAATGCTGTACCCTTATAAGCAGAATAAACAGGGAAGCATATTATCCTTTGCTGTGCATTGCTTAAGGCATTAGTCCTCAATCTCAATGAAGAGAGGAACAAAGATAATAACAAACAAGTTGGCTTTGGATACAACATTACAAAAGTCTAACATAACAATGACTTCTAAATTAACTGATTAAAATTCACACAAAATGAGAACTTATACTCATATATCATAAAACCTAATTGCCAAATGTCATCATAGAGTGTTAAATAATAAAACACATATTTGATGCCAGAAGCAAGCAACAAACAAAAAGATAAGGAAAAGATAAGAAGTTCAGAATGAGTATCTCCTGTTTAAGAAAGAAACAATAATATCCATTATGGAAAGGTTAAAGGAAGCACTATCTATTTAAAAAAAAAATAGAACTTGCTTGTAGAGCTTCCTCTGAATATGTTTTATTTTCATAAAAGACAAATGTATATATTGCATGTGCATTTTTCAAAACAATATACATTCTGGTAATCTGTTTTAGAAGCAGCCTTTAAAAAATGAGGCTTTAAAAATGCCATAATATTCACTAAACTCTTCCATTTTTATATTTATAGATGCAGAAAAATACACATTTCTCCAGCAGAAAAAAAAATCTATTTCTGACAATAAAAAGAAAACTGCTTTTAGTTGGGTAGGAATGGTACTTAAAAAAGTTGTTTTACTGATTCTAATCAAGAACACAGCAGGCTTCTGTGTTGTTGTTTTTTTAGTTACCTTCTTTGGGGAAGACGAACTGTGTCCTCCGTTGTGTTCTCATCGCATCATACACGTTCACGAGTGTTCCATGCGGCAAGCAATGGCCTCGGAAAAGAGGGAAATGTATTTACTGTACCGGATTTACATAACCTTGTTGTCCTGTTGAGAATTGATGGTGGGGGAGAGCCGTAAATGACAGACACACTGGTTTAGAAAAGCCTACATAGAAGCTGCAATATATTTCACATTTACTTTGAATCCTAATTCCTAAATCACATAGCGTAGTGATACTGTATATTTCTGACTGCCTCATTTTCTCATCTCCTTTTATATGTTATATTAATAAGGTGTGAGTGTTTTTGCCTTTTTGAGTTACCCACTTCATCGTTGAATGGGCCGGTAGTGGATTGCCTACAATGTATAGCGGGAGTACTAAATGGGTCAAGTACATTAAGCTTCTATCCAATTTTTATTTGAAGAGTATGGCTTCCTTGTGATCAGTCGTGGGAATAAGGCTGAAATGAATATCATTCTATAATTTATTATTCCAATTTTCTAGAAATCTTCAGTGTTTGGAGACTGCAATGCATTCTGTTGAGGGTATTTATGAAGCAAGGACTTGTGATTCTGTAGAATTGAGTTGGAGTACAGTAGGCACATGAAATCAAAACTGTGAAATGAGAAGTTTCAATGTTAATATAAGGATGTATGGAACCCTTGGAGGTAACATGGAAACCCACCAAAGGCAGGAGACCAAAATAAGGAGACGAAAATAAGTAAAAACTGGTAGGGTTTTATTGTTACACTATAGTAATAAGACTGAGAAAACAAAATGGAATCTGCAAAATGTGCCGAGTAAAAAGCTATTGTAGCAGGGCCCAAAGAAAAAACAAGGGGCAATAAGGGCAAAGGAATTAACAAGACAAACACTATTATTATTAACTGCTAAGGTGATTAAAGGGTTAGGGGCCATTAAATTGTATTTTTTCTTGTACTCTTGCTGCCAACACAGGATATGGACCTGCGGTGATGAGGACGCCCTTCATGAGGGCAGGGTTAAGTAGAAGTTTTATTTACTTTATTTACGCTGACTGGCTAATGTTTGATTTAGAGTGGGCAAATTAGCTATTATCCAAGTCTGGATAATAGTAATTTTGCCCATTACTGTACTGTATGTGTTGGGAGTGTTGTTGGGGGTAGAGGAAGTGGGTAGTAGGGTTGTTGTGTTTATTTTTCTTTATTGGGGGTAGGGGGATTGGGTGAAGGGGGTGGGTGTTTAGGCCTACCGGGTAGGTAGTGGGACTGGTTAACCCCTTCATTAGTGAAGGGTTAACTCCTCCAACAAACTTCCCGGCAGGCCTAACTACCCACCCTTGGGCTACTGCCCCCTTCATCCATCCCGTCTGCCCCCAATAAACAGACTATTGAACTTGAACCCCTTCATTGCCTTAGCAGCTAACCGTCAAATGTATAATGTTGTTCAATGACCCCAAAGCAGTCTTCCATTATGGGACAGAGGACATACGGTAGCTAATGCACATATTAGTTATTTAGAAAGGGTTGATAGTGTTTTATTTTTAAGTTTTTACTGTTCACAATACACATAGTTATTTATCTGTTTTGTGCCATATTTCATCACTGCTAACATTCCTTTTTTAATTAATTACTTAGTTCTCATTGACTATTTTTCAAGCCGGTGATTATTTGAAAGCAGGTGATTAGCATGTTGATTGCTGAAGAATTCTTTAGCTTATTAGTCAGTAGTTTGAGGATTATTTTTCTCTTCTCGAGAAATAGATAATCAATAGGAATTAACTATGCCATTATTCACCACCTTTGCAATTTACTTACTTTGTCTACTTTTTTTCTACTACACACAATCTTTACTTTTGATTACTCATTTCAACCACTTGCTTCTGTAGGGCCAGCGTCAGCTCAACAAACATCCATTAATTCAGAGCACATAACATCACGTTACCTAAATCAGGAGCAGATGTTATTTCCCCTGAGGTTCACGTATCTTCAAAGCTAGTTACATGCAAAAACAAAGGCATTTCTGTATGTCATTGGCAAAAGCTTAATAGCGTCACGTTATTTTATTTGCATAAAGTTGCATTATCAGTTAATTACATGATGATAAATCTGTCAATCGGCGTTTTTCCAATCCAGACCCGGCAAAAGGTTTTTCATTTAAATTGGGAAAGAAGAAGGAAATAATGGTATGTATGTATGTGTGTATGTGTGTGTGTGTATGTGTGTGTGTATGCATGTATGTGTGTATGTATGTTTGTGTATTTATGTATGTATGTATGTATGTATGTATGCATATTTTTATTTATAAAACGCCATTAATGTACATAGCACTTCACAGCAGTAAAACATGTGACATAATAATATAAATGACAAATAATACAAATAACACATAATGGGAAGAAGTGCTTCAGACATAAAAGTAACATTTAGGAAAAGGAGTCCCTGCCCCGAAGATCTTACCATCTAATTAGTAAATAGGAAGAACGTGCAGAGACAGTAGGAGGGCGTTCTGGCAAGTGCGTCTGCAAGGGGCCAATGTTTATGTATGAGGTGTATGGTATCAGCCTTGGAGCTACCCCACAGCTAAGCCACAGCTAAGCCACCTGTGCTGAAGCAGGCATATCATGAAAACCTGGCTTTTTGGGGGGTCTTGAGGACTGGCGTTGAAAACCCCTTGCTTAATGTAATGTTAAGTGAGGGTAGCGTCATGTTGAGTGACTTAATGGAGCTATGTGAATCTGGGCCATAAGGCCATATTTACTAAACAGCTCTGCACCACAAGAAATCTTCTAGCACTCTTACAGAATATGGCCCATATTGCATAAGATTAAATACAATTGTGTTTATTAAAAGCTGACCTAGATTACTCCATAAAGTTAGTTGACCTGTTCTACTCCAAGAAGTCTGAATAGCAGACCTAGTTTTTTCAAAGGCTTTTTATTTAATTGAAAAACATGTATGTTGCTATGGTGAAAGCTTTGTCTGTGGCAACCCAAAATAGTTCTGAGATGCTGTGGGAGTACAGGAAGGGATGAATCATTTAGATTTCTATTTTAATAAAAAAAAGGTAACAGAAAATCACAGGTAAAACTGCATAAACCGAACCATCATCTGACTTTTTCTACTTATTTTAAAAAAAATTTTCACTGATGTTCAGTGGCAGAAGGATTTTAAACACATTTGGAACGTAAAGGTGAAGCACACCTGGGACACACTGCAGAAGTGGCCAGTGGGAGTCACAGCAAAGGTTACATTGTTTGCTTGGCAATACCACATGGTCACTTTATTGATCCAATCATATATAAAGTAGGAAATATATCAATACACTACTTTTTATTGGACTAATACATTTTAACATTACCAAGTGCTCAGAAGGTGACCTCCTCACCTCATGCAGTAAGAGATTATGGCTGCCTTGGTAAATAAATACTAAATACTAGACTCATGTGTTTTCAAATATTTTCATTATTCTACAGTAGCTCTCTGTGTGCTTCTGTCTCTTGGTTACCTGATGACATCCTTTTTTTTTTTTTTTAAAATAATCTCAATTTTTCACTTTTAAGATTGTGTACAAAGAGGTCTTAATGACTAGATTGTTCTCTTTTATCTGTTACATATTTAATTCTAGTAGAGGGTGTGCCTTTTTATAGCTCCAACTCAACTAAGCTTTGTTTATGGGATAATTTACAAACACTGTAATTAAAGAAGCCCACTTATTTTTCCCTTACAGTTGTTCTTTACATATGTCCTGCTTGGGATTTACCTGGCATTACCAACATTATGTTAAACTTGAGATGTTTGCCCTGCTTTTCAGACCATAAGACTTACAGGTAATAATATTCCAAAGTGTTACGATAATAAAACATTTCTACTTTGCTATTTTTTGTCACTAATGTAGAATATTTCCCCAGTTTGGCTTTAAAAAGAACTACAGTGAAGAACATACTTCATCTCATTATAAGTTGTTTCATGTTTTGTATCTACTGTATGTATTGTTACTCTCTGCTTGATTCATATTACTCTGACAGATGCTTAAATGTATTTGACAATTCATGTGATATGGTCACAGTACGGAGTTCTGCGGTGTATTTATATATTGCCTAGCCTGGCAGTATTAAACCTATTCCGTCCAATATATGTTGTCTGTACAAATCGGCATATACAAAATGCAAGATATGGCTTTGGGCATAGGTTTTAACTTCGCGGAATGATCTTGTCCATTACATGGCTTTTATTTACACTTTGACACGTTTGCGCACTTTACGTCACTGGGTTCTCCTGGTGTTTGTCGGCGGTGTGGCCTGATATTGGCGCTCTGGGGATGGGTGTGATGTTAACCGTGATGTTAGTTTACTGTATCTTGACAAAAGTTGGACCGAAACGTTGATCCTATTGGGTCACTGAAGACTTTTTTCTGATGTATACAAGTTTTCCTGGCTGGTCATCATGATACCAAGATCAAATACAAGTATTGCACCCAGGAACCGAAAACTATGCAACCATCTTTGAGGATATTATAATTTATTTGAACGTCCCTGCCATTTTGTACTATTATTGTATGTGAGTATTTATCTGCAAAATAAATGTTTCTTTTTGTATGTGCTGAGCCCAGGATGCTGAGTACTGTTGTGCTGTGTTAATAGATTAAAGAGAAATAAGGACATTTTTACAAATGTGTTGGCAATGGCTGTGTGATTAGACAATATTGCATCATTCTTTTTCATATTCAGCAGAAGCTGTCCAAAGTGCTCAACATGTAAAGTATTATAGTGATATACAGGCATACCCCGCATTAACGTACGCAATGGGACCGGAGCATGTATGTAAAGCGAAAATGTACTTAAAGTGAGGCACTACCTTTTCCCCACTTATCGATGCATGTGCTGTACTGCAATCGTCATATACGTGCATAACTGATGTAAATAACGCATTTGTAACAGGCTCTATAGTCTCCCCACTTGCGCACAGCTTCGGTACAGGTATTGCTGTTCAGGACGTGATGACAGGCACATGCGTGAACTGCCGTTTGCCTATTGGGCGATATGTACTTACTCGCGAGTGTACTTAAAGTGAGTGTCCTTAAACCGGGGTATGCCTGTAATCACAAATGAATATATAAATACTTTTTATTAGGTCTAGACTGACCCAATGTGATAAAAAAAATGTGAAAATAATATATGATAATTAGTGCAATAAGTAGCCCAATGGACAAATGATGAGACAACGTGTACAGTATATACCAGTGGTTGTGAAAATGTGATAAGCCAAAAACGTTAATAGTAATACAAACTTCCTTATGGGAATATGCGTATCTGCTGCGGGTTCATAAAGGGGATGTTAAGGCATCACCATCTACATGAGAAAAATATATATTTTTTGATATTGGAAGGTTCCTAGTAACTAAACGGCTCAAATATATTACTGATGATCAGATTTGATCTGTTTTGATGAAAACAATAGTCAGAATAATATTGTGCATTTGCTAGCCTTGTTTGCCTTGTGCATGTATCGTGAATCTATCCCACAAGGCATCCTTAAGGGGTAGAGCTCAATAAGATTACATTTAACCCAGGGGAAGTGGGCCCTTTGGACATATGTATTGAGGCAAAAGTAGAGCAATTCTGGGGCAAAACAATACTGTATGTCAAATAACAAATGACATTATCTGCTTTCATACATACAGTATGGTGCAGAATTTTGTATGCCCCATAATTGCACCCCTTTTGCCCTTGATACTGTACATATATTTCTTTGACTGAAAAAAAACAAGTGCAATATTGTGGTCTGGCATAAAATGTATTGAATGTCAAGGGCAGTTCTTAAGCTTATTAAGTAACAAAGGAGGGAGAGGGAATAAGTGGTATGATACCTTTTATTGGACCAACGAGTAGTTGAAATGTTACATGCTGAAACAGCTGCCCACCGTTCTTTGCTTGAGGTTATTAAGAAAATGTTGAAGGTTAAAATGTCTAAATGTTTTAGCAAGTACGACTTTAGGGCTTGATTGTAATGTTTTGATGTTACATACTGTGCACAATACACTATTGCATGATGACTGAAAAGGTCAGGTAAATACCAGATGATGAAATCTGCTGGGACAGAAGGTTAAAATACAATTTCATAATGAGTGGTTGCAAGATTTTAGATTGGTTTGAGTTGGTTGAGAAACAAATTAAGTTAAAAATTTAGATATTTGGATTGTGTGCAGATTTGGTTGTTTTTAGGGTCAAACCAGTTAAGGCTCAATTTCTGTTCAAAGAAGGAATATTCCAGAGAAAAAAAAAGTGATTGTATAGGGGTATCTTATGGGGCTGTACAGTAGGTGCCAGCAACAGAGAAATTAACAACAAAGGGGTAAATTCTATATTCTCCGAAGCGGACATTCAATCCATTTTTGGATGAAAATCTACATTGAAGTTTTAGAGCCTTTTTTTTTTTTTTTACAGAAAACATCAGATTATATAGAATTTCCACCTACATTTTTACTGAGGTGTAGGCGCCTATTGCACCAGTTTGTGTTATTGTCATCATTGTTGATGTCATATTTCTCTTCTCATCTATTGTACAGCACTCATCATCATCCTTTATTTTTTTAGTAAAAACATGCCTCCACTTAAGGGAACATTGCAATACTTTACTGTTACATAAAAAAAATGATATACAATTGTTTTGTTAGGAAAAGCCAGAAGGAAGAGGCAAGTGTTACACCAAGCCCGAAACAGTGGTAGATATACACATGAGCTCTGGCAGTATTGAGTTCCAGACCTCTGAAGCTGCACATGAGAAGGCCCACCCAGCATAGGGTGCAGTACCATTTGATATGGACATTCGGCATCCCCTGAAAACTTGAGATCATAGCCAGTAACCCTCTGCAACTTCAAATGAGACTGCAGATAGGCAGGCACTTGACCTTGCAAGGTTTTAAAGGCCATTACGGCCAACTTGAACCTTACCCAGAAGATCTCCAGAAGCCGGTGCAAATCGTGTAAAATGGGAATGATATGCTCAAACCGAGACACGTCTCAGCATCCGAGCTGCAGCATTCTGCACAAGCAGGAGCCTCCGTATCAGGCACACTGGTAGTCTTGCATATACACATAATGCATTTCCGTAGTTCAACCAGGTAGATGCAAAGGCATGGACCAGTGACTCAAGGTCTATAGATGACAGGAGTGGATGCAATCTCCAAAGCAGCCTCAGATTAAAAAAAACAGACTTAATACCTGACGCCATGTGGGCTCGAATGTTGAGACTCTGGTCAAAGAGGATGCTGAGGTTATAAACCTGGGACAAGGGCAGCAGCTGTACACAATTGATTAGGGGATGCTCGCAAACCCCCTGTCCCATACAGGAGTGACACTCCTGACGAAACCGCAGAAATCCACTAGGAGAAATGCGTAGAGTGGGAGGATTCTTTTGCCACGCCAGGCTGCACAGGAGAACCAACCAAGCTGTTCTCACACCGCGGGAGCTGGAGCAGGGGTGATGTCATAGCCCTGACGGACGCGACGGAGCAAAGACACAGTCCCCGCCAAGTATCCACCGACAGCTGGAGGCATCCGACTGTGAGGAGGCGGTGAGAGACACTGTGGTGCGGTGATCCTGTGTTACACTAATAAGTGTTATATGCCCTGTTTTTAGTGCACGATTGTAAGTGCGCATTTTCTATTTTCTATATAAAAATCTTTTTTAATAAGACTGATCTGCGCTATGTAGTCTCTCTCTATTTCTCTCTATCAGTATCATCTCCCCTGAGTCAATGGATGGGATTCCCGAATACTATATATCCTCAAAGAACTGCCATTTGCAGCTTTATTTGAAAGTGCCTTTAAACTACCAGTATCCTGTGAGTAGGCTGTGTATAGAGCCAAGTTGCCATCATTGTCACTACACATTACCAAACATCTGCACTAAATTGTTTGTGTTGCCATTTGTCTTTTTTCCTATATGCTCCCCCTGGATTGTATGAAAATATTCTCACGCCTTGGAAACAGTGAAGAAAAGTCCCACCAGAGTGTTTGAGCTGGGAGATGACTCCTTATTTTATATTTTATTATTCACTATTTGGTCATCACTCGAGTCTAGGCGCAAAGTTCACCTTTCCTGTCTTGCCTTCAAATACTTTGTGGGCAAGCTACCCATCTATCTGAACAAGCTCCTCACCCCTACCACATGCAGCACTTATCATCTAAGATCTGACTCCAAAAGACTGTTCATGGTCCCAAGGCTCAACAAAGTATCCGGGCGCTTCTCCTTCTCTTACCGTGCACCCCAAAACTGGAACAACTTACCGGAGACTCTCACATCCACCACCAGTCTAAGTTCTTTTAAATCTAAGGCTGTCTCACATTTTAATCTGGTCTGTAACTGTTACATAAGCCTATAATATATATCTTCTCTAACTGTGCATGCAATGTACAGTATTGTATATAATGTATACCCTGTTCATTTATGTAACTGTATTTTTAACCATGTACTATTTGTCATATTAACTAAGTCCAGGACATACTTGAAAACGAGAGGTAACTCTCAATGTATCACTTCCTGGTAAAACATTTTATAAATAAATAAATTTGCACTATTTGATTTTTTCTTAAGTGTTTAATATTTAGCTAATCACTTTAACATTAGCGATCACTTGCTGTTGTTCGCGCCTTTTTTTCACCTTCACGTGCTCAAGTCTGACAAGGCCGCATTTTCTTTTGCGACTGGATCACGACCATGGGCAACATTTTAGCACATCTCTACAAGAAACTTCCTGCTATAGAGTTTACTTCCAGCAGATGCACAAATTACAAATGCATTGAGGCACTTCAGGTTGAAATTAGATACGTTTCTTATAGATGCAGAGTACTTTGCAAACACAATTTTTTTTTTTAATTTAAAAACATTTCTTTAGCTATGTAAAGATGGTAGAGTGGTTCCGTGAATGTTTTAAATTCCTTCAAATCCAATATATGTTGCTTAAGTTTAGTTGCAACTTCAAGAATTGCTTCATGTTGAGTCAGTCCTTTTTTGTTTTGTTTTTTAAATGCGTTGATTGATTAAGGAGATCTTAGCAACCTATGATACAGACTAAATCTAAAAAACCCAAACGTTCTTTCAGTTGTATTAATACTACTTTATGTAGTTGATATGTTTATCATATACTGTATGTGCCATACAAGTGACATACAGTAGTGTAGCTATCATCAATAGCACTCCAATTCATTTCTGAAACTTTATTTAATTTCAAAAGCTTTCCAAGGTAATTATTCAAGTTCTAGGCTATGCACATAATTCCTTAGAAAAACTATTTAGCTATTAATACAATTGTGTCACAGTAACATTACAATTGTACAATACTCAGTAAAAACAAATCTACTTGTACACGTCAGTTAAGGTTAAGGTGGATTTCCCTTGTCATCCTTTCTATCGACATGGATAGGACGAGAAAGCTACATAATCTTACCACTGCTCTGATCAACCAAGCATTCTTGGGTACTGTACTGTACTATACATATTTGGGATACATTATGTAACTATGTAACTTTAAAAATATGTATTTTGTCTCCTCCCTTTTCATATATACGTTTGCAGTGATTGCTTACTCTGCTTGGATTTTAACTTGAGTTCATCATATGCAATTTAAAGATAATATTCAGGTAATAGTTTGTCTTTTAATATATGTGCTACTGATCAGACTTTGGCCCATATTTACTATAAGACACACTTCTGCGGTAATAACTTGAATGGACAATAAGGTTTCTTCTGGGACCCAAAGTTATCTTATAGAAGAGAACACCTTAGTAAATATGGTCATGAATCACATGCTAGGGATACAAATTAGGAGTAGTTTGTCCAGATTCGTTTGATATTCACAATTGAGCTGTTACAGTAGCAAAAAGAAGGCAAACGTTTCCATGTGCCTAATTCATCATCAGCAAAGAGAACCGAGAGAGGAAATATTGGCTATTTTTGTAACGATATAAATAAAAGCTTAAAGAGATTACATATTTTAAGCTAAGACAACAATACATGGTGTCTAAAGATATTGTAATCATCATTTTTTATTCTTATTCATTATTCTATTTTAATATCACATTATAAATAGATTTATTTTGACTTTATTATTCTGAATTTCCCTGCAGCAGATGACTGAAAGTGGCCTGACTTAATAGTTTGATTTCAAAGCAATTTTATTGTCCTTTTTATTTTTGTAACAAAGACCCTAATGATAAATGGCATTGTATTTGCTATCTCTCCACACACATGCTGACTTACAAATGATCATTTGGAATATTTCAGCATTTACTCTTTACTTATTTTCTGACACCAGCACTTGTAATGAGAGACATTTAAATTGAAATAGCTGCTCTGGGGTTTCCCTTCAAAAGAAAAGTAGCAGCTATATTTTTGGCATTAAAATGAAATATTACAAATGCTATTTAAATTAATTCTTATTTACTGTTTTGGCTAACTCAACTGTAAAGCATTGGTAGCCTTCAGACACCAAAGGGGTGAAAATGGTACCCAAATACCCTCACTCTAAGCAGCACTTAAAAAATACAATTATATATATATATATACAGTGTTCGACAAACCTATACATTTGCACGCCCCGGGCGAGTGGATTTGACATTGTGGCGAGCTCCTATTGGCCCAAGCAGCACACGTGTGGTACTAGGTGGCGAGTAGATTTTTTGGTGATTTGTCGACCACTGTATATATATATATATATATTATTAATTTAAGCAGCCTCTGATTAGCTTTATTGAAAACTAATTACCTAAACTTCTGATCAATTTGTTCTTCCGTGATCGATCAGCAAAGATCCTGTTTCCCAGGGTTCACTAAATGGCCGCCTTTCAGTTTCAATCAATACTTCAGTCAGTGTAACTCAGCAGCTACACTGTATTCTTATATTACTACGGTAACATGGTCTATTGTTACACATTGATAAGTTGCCTTGAAAAAAATGATGCATATAATTTGTGATAATTCTGATTATTTCCATTACCATAGTTTCGTGAGTGTCCCTGGTGGGTCTTGAACCCTTGTCTTGCTTGCTCCCAGCCTGGAGCTCTGACTATCACGGCTGCTGTTCTCAGTGAAGAACTTTCTTAAGGTGGCTTATTGCCTTATCACCCACACCTTTTTTTCTAGCCTCAGTCAGGCCTGTATAAGACCTAGACTTCTTCCTGTTGTCTGTTTATTGTGGTTCTGCTGCCTCACTGTGTCGTTTGCTGTGTACCAGACTCTATTCGGACCTTACTACATTGCTCCTCAGTTGTACTGACCGCTGCCTGTTTCCTGATCATCGTTACCTGCCTGCCTCCAACCATTACCTGTCCACTGACCATCAATACCCACCTGCTAGCCTGTCCCAGGTACAGGACTCTAGCCTGCAGTCACTCCACGTGACACGTAGTTTGATATAGGCATTAAACTTTGGTTTGTTGGTTGCAATATAATTACTAGAATACACAGATCACAATGATTTTGCAGCATTATCAAAAAATCTAATGTATTTTATGGTAAATTGGTTCATTTTACTGATCATGTTTAGATGTCAGTATATTAATAGATTAACAGATTCTCATAGGACGTGCAGGTTTTGATTGATACTGTAGATCATCTGTTGTGAAACTCTGCATTTCTATATTTGGAATTGTTGATATAACCATCTCTTATAATCTCATTCTAATCTATAATATTTCATGCCTCAACAAGAAAAGAATGAAAAGGGCTGAATTAAAGCAACATTGCTCAACACCGATAGCAGAGGGTAGCTTTGTGTTTAAGGTAATTGAGCAAATGTATTTTTAATAATACATGCTTTTGTTCAGATGTAGCACAACTTACCGTTTTCAGTGTCGCTTTCACGGATGGCCGCCGAACCGCAGTGCAGCCATATGCGATCATGGCCGCCGAAAACAAAGCAGCCCGGGAGGATTAACTCTGGGGGGTCCCTGCTTTTGAATGGGACCCCGGCAGCGTTAAACCTGTACCAGCCACCAGTCTGGAAGAGTTGTGCAGAGGAGTCCCGGAG
This sequence comes from Ascaphus truei, assembly GCF_040206685.1. Taxonomy (NCBI): domain Eukaryota; kingdom Metazoa; phylum Chordata; class Amphibia; order Anura; family Ascaphidae; genus Ascaphus; species Ascaphus truei. Next base: position 40,483,848 of record NC_134498.1, read on the forward strand.
AGGAGCAGTCTCTCTCTCTCTCTGTGTCACCCCAGAGCAGCTCTGAAGCAGTCTCCGTATCTGTCCTGCCTCTTTATGATGTAGATACCCAAATACGTATATCTATGTCATGAGGGGGGGAGATATTATAGGACCATATTCGGTCATCTACGTCATCAAGGGGGTTGGATAGGACATTTAAATCATTTAATAATTTTGGTCACTTAAACTGCCACTGCTAAAAGTATGCCCACCACTGATCTGTGTCACGAGGGGGAATACTATAGGATCATTTTCAGTCATCTATATCATCAATGGGGTTGGACAGACTGGACTAACTTATGTACCGCCTTCACCCACCCCGACACCCCCCTCTAGACTAATGCCAAATATTCCTATTAACCAAATACGGCTGTGGCAGTTTAAGTGACCAAAACATTTTTTTTTGTTTCTTCGTGTGATGAAGAGGCAGACTGCAAGCTGATATACACCAATGTGCGCTAAGCAAAAAGTATTAAAAGCTTTCTCTTGATATATTCATTGGAGATACCTTTGCTTTTTCTCATAACTTTTTTCATATTTTGCTGGCCAGGCAATCCTTAATCTATCCCACTGTGTTTCCTCTCTCCTATTGGGGATTGTATCCAGAATGGGGAAAATCCATGCTTGTTAAAAGACATGGATTTCAAAAGTCATGCATCTATTTTCTACACCAAAGGTAGCATAACATTATATTGCATACTTTGTTTGAAGTGACTAAACTCTCTTTTACCTCCATAAAAAAACTGCCATTGGATAGAATCCGTAGATTCAGCAGCAACTCATTGGCGGATTCTTAAAAATCCATCCACGGGTTGTTGAATCCGCGGAGTGTATTGGCAATAATAATAAAAACGCTTCCAAATGTCAATCGCCCTTTTTGAGGTAAACCCGCTGAAATCCGCAGACCAAACGAACTGGACGATCTGCTGCGGAACAAAATCCGGCCAAAAATTCCAGCCATCTCTAGTACAGACCTAGTTGTGGGACTCAGTTCTGCTGGTAGTACCAAAGTACCCGTAATTTAAGATTTTGTATTGTTCCTGTATCCTTTGGTTTACAAGAAGAAGAATAAATAGTTGTTATTTCATTTAATTTGGAAGAAAAGTATTTGCCTGTCTATTGAACCCTCTTGTAGTGGCTAACAGTGATTTGGAGCATTAACCAAAAAAATAAAACAATCAGAACATTACAAATAATTTTTAAACATAAACTCATTGATTGTCACTGTGGATGCCTAGGCCCTCTCAATGAGATAGTCACATTGGCAATCCAAGGGAAAATATAATTCCCAAAAATATTAATTAATAATGTGAAAATACATGTCTTACCCCCTTAGTGGCTAATTGCTAAGGTAATGAAGGGGTTAACCCCTCCTGCCACCTCACCCCCAAGGACAAACTACCCCTTCTACCCAACACTCCCAACTAATCTACCCTCCTCCCCCCCTTCCAGACATTTGGCTAATAGTGAGATTGGGCATTAGACTAGGGGGGGAGTTTTGTTGGGGTGGCTGAAGGGGGGTACATAATGTATTCCTGTTTGTCCTGTCCCTTTCTGACATAGATAACCCAATATCGGTATCTACTTCATGAGGGGGAATACTATAGGACAATATTTGGTCATCTACGTCATCAAGGGGGTTGAACAGGACATTAATTGATTTAAATGATCGGTCCAACCCCCTTGATGACTGAATATGTTCCTTTAGTGCTCCCCTCATGATTTAGATATCCATATTCGGTCATCTACGTTACCAAGGGGCAGTGCAGGTATGGAGACTGCTTCAGAACTGCTCTGGAGAGACACGGAGAGAGTGAGACTGCTTCTCTCTGGCATTCCTCTGCGCAGCTCATTCAGACTGGCTGGCCCAGTAAGATTAACACTGTAGGGGGCCTGCTGCATGTCCTCCCTGGCCACAAACTGGGCCGCAAAATGTACTGTTTTTAGGCTCGCGAGTTTCTGCGTTTTGGTCCGCGGTGCCGGGGACAGTATGCCTGTTACCTCTGTCTGCGTAACATACAAACACAAAAGGACATGAATGATGGCTTATGTATAACATTCTCATTTAATTACTCACTGATCTACCAATCTATACTTTTTAATTAGATGCAAATGTAGTATTGTAAAATAAGATACAGCATGACAGAAGTATTGAAAGTATACATTTCACCAGCTATACACATGGTAAGCATATGTTATCATTACAATAACTGCAGAGTACAGCTCGCTAGATTTTCTGAGTCAAAATTATCCCTATTTTAGTGCATCTAGCCATTTTGTAACTCAATGGGGCTTCAGATAAATTTTTGCCACAGTGAACTTAATGAGAACACACTGTACTAAGACATTGAAGTCATTTTCTATATCCCATTACCAAGCTCCTTCATAATAAATAACTGTTCCATTTCTGCTGTAATTCCATGTATTAGATACAGGCTTGTTTAAGCATTAAAGTTGTTAAACCCCATTTATTCTTATATAAGACTAGCTGAGAGACCCGGCGTTGCCCGGGATGTAAATGCGTAATAGGTAGTATTATTTATAAATCGTGGAACAATAGGTGACTGTTTGTTGTAAAGGTTGGATAATAATATTGAAAAGAAAGATGGAAGAAAATGTAATACGATGTTGTATAAAAATGGTTTATTGTAACCACACCACAGTACAATGTATATTTTGGTGCCATAAGTGATGTAAAAATGTGAGGCGTGTGTCCTGCTAGGGTGTGAGGCGGCGGGTGGCGCGTGGGTTGTGAGTGCTGTCTGCGAGTGGGGGTCCTGCTAGGGTGTCAGGCGGCGGGTGGTGCGTGGGTTGTGAGTGCTGTCTGTGAGTGTGGGTCCTGCTAGGGTGTGAAGCAGCGGGTGGCGTGTGGGTTGTGAGTGCTGTCTGTGAGTGGGGGTCCTGCTAGGGTGTGAGGCGGCGGGTGGCGCGTGGGTTGTGAGTGCTGTCTGTGAGTGGGGGTCCTGCTAGGGTGTGAGGCGGCGGGTGGCGCGTGGGTTGTGAGTGCTGTCTGTGAGTGGGGGTCCTGCTAGGGTGTGAGGCGCTGGGTCAGTGATGTCGGTGCGTAGGGGCGGGAGGCAGCAGGTGTGTGTGGCGGCAGGTATGTGTCGAGTGTGGCGGGTGTCTGTTGAGTGCGTGCAGCGGCTGTGAGGCGGTGGGTGAAAGGCAGAGGCGGCCGGAGTAAGGGCGGGTGAAAGGCAGAGGCGGGGGTGGGTAGGCAGTAAGGCGGGCAGGAAGGCGAAGGGCGTCGGGAAGGGGAGGAGGGGGTGGTGGAGGGGGGCAAGGGGTGGAGGAGGGGGGCAAGGGGTGGAGGGGGGGGAAGGGTTAGAGGAGGGGGGGAAGGGTTAGAGGAGGGGGGGAAGGGTTAGAGGAGGGTGGGGAAGGGTTAGAGGAGGGGGGGAAGGGGTGGAAGTGTGGGAGGGGGTGGGAGGGGAAAGGGGTGGAGGGGAAAAAGGGGTGGAGGGGAGGGGGGTGGAGGGGAGGGGAGCGGAGGGGGGGGGAAAGGGGAGCGGAGGGGGGGTGGAAAGGGGAGCGGAGGGGGGGGAAGGGGAGAGGAGGGGAGGGGGAAGGGGAGTAGGGGGGGGAAAGGGGAGAAGTGGTGGGAAGGGGAGGAGGGGGGAGGTGGAGGGAAGGGGGAGAAGGGGTGAGGTGGTGGGAAGGGGGAGGAGGGGTGAGGTGGTGGGAAGGGGGAGGAGGGGGGAGGTGGTGGGAAGGGGGAGATGGGGCGAAGGGGGAGGTGGTGGGAAGGGGGAGGAGGGGGGAGGTGGTGGGAAGGGGGAGGCGGTGGGAAGGGGGAGGTGGTGGGAAGGGGGAGGCAGGGGGAAGGCGGGGAGTGGGAGGCAGTGGGAAGGCGGTGGGAAGGCGGGGGGTGGGAGGTGGTGGTGGAGGTGGTGGGTAAGGGGGGGGTGGCGGTGGGAAGGGGGGGGGAGGCGGTGGGAATGGGGGGGGGATGCGGTGGGAAGGGGGAGGGAGGCGGTGGGAAGGGGGGGAGGCGGTGGGAAGGGGGGGAGGCGGTGGGAAGGGGGGGGAGGCGGTGGGAAGGGGGGGAGGCGGTGGGAAGGGGGGGAGGCGGTGGGAAGGGGGGGGGAGGCGGTGGGAAGGGGGGGGAGGTGGTGGGAAGGGGGGGGAGGTGGTGGGAAGGG